>NC_091550.1:2652623-2662623 GCF_042767895.1 Penaeus vannamei
CCTGCCGTTCCCAGACGAATTACCTCAGTCGATAATCACGCTTCGACGTCAGCTAGGAGAGGTTGCTGACGTCATGCGCGGGATATTTGCATGATTCTTCTGGAAATTTTTGGGTAGAAGAGATGGTTCTTGTTTGGTTTTTTGTTTGTTTGTTTGTTTTGTTGTTGTTTCTTAGTAGGTTTGTGGTTTCGTTATTTTTTTGTGTGTGGAAATTTGATATTTGGTGAATCGTTATTATTATTATTATTTTATATTTCTTTTGCATAAAACATAAAAAATAACGAATTTGGTGATTCGTTATTTTGTTTATATTTTTGTTGTTGTTGTTGTTGCTATTGTTTGCGGATTGCATGATGCTAGCAAGTCATCTCGACAGGAATTTAAGCAATGGAAGATAAAAAATTGTTCTTTTGTAAATGTAAAATGTTTTGTTTTTTTCTCGCATACCAAGGCCGCGCTGCTCACGATCGGTTGATTTACGTAACTCTGCAATGTGCTTATAGCGAATATAGGTATAATGAAGTAAGATTACGCATTTATTTATCTATCTGTCTATCTATTTATCTGTTTGTATATTTCTGTTTATGTAACTTTCTATTTATCTGTTTGTATATTTCTATTTATGTAACTGTCTATTTATCTGTTTGTATATTTCTATTTATGTAACTGTCTATTTAATTTTCTGTGTGTTTATTCATATCTGACTATATAATTTTCTGTATGTCTGTCTGTGTCTATTTGTATGTCTGTTCATCTGATTGTCTATCCGTCTGTCAATGTATTTATGTAAGTATATATGTCTGTCAGTCTGTCTGTCTATTTATCTACCCACTATATATGTATCTGTTTTTTCATACATATACCTACCTGTTCACACATACAGAATATCTTGAAGTATAAACAAAAGAGAAATTTGCATAAAAAACAAAAACAAAAAAAAAAAAAATGCAAAACTCACGATCCCGTCATGAAAACTTGCCTTAGTTGTGTCGTGTTTAAAGGCAAAATAAAAGAGAAGGGAATCGCCGACGCTTTGTTGAGATTCGAAATACATTATCCGACCCGACTAAATGAACGAGAAGGTTATTTCGGGTTCAGGGGGAGATGGGTTGAAGGGAAGGACGAGAGAGAGGGAGAGGGAGAGAGAGAGAGAGAGAGAGAGGGAGAGAGAGAGGGAGAGGGAGAGGGAGAGGGAGAGGGAGAGGGAGAGGGAGAGGGAGAGAGAGAGAGAGAGAGAGAGAGGGAGAGAGAGAGAGAGAGAGAGAGAGAGAGAGAGAAAGAGAGAAAGAGAGAAAGAGAGAGAGAGAGAGAGAGAGATTAAGAGACATAGAGAGAGAGAGAGAGAGTTTAAGAGATAATAAGAGACATAGAGAGATTAAGAGAGAGAGAGAGATTAAGAGACATAGAGGGGTTAAGAGAAAGAGAGAGAGAGATTAAGAGACATAGAGGGATTAAGAGAGAGAGAGAGAGATTAAGAGACATAGAGAGATTGAGAGACAGAGATTAAAGGACATAGATTAAGAGAGAGAGAGAGAGAGAGAGAGATTAAGAGACATAGAGGGACTAAGAGAGAGAGAGAGATTAAGAGACATAGAGGGGTTAAGAGAAAGAGAGAGAGAGATTAAGAGACATAGAGGGATTAAGAGAGAGAGAGAGAGATTAAGAGACATAGAGAGATTGAGAGACGTAAAGAGATTAAGATACATAGAGAGATTAAGAGACATAGAGATTATTAAGACACAGAGAAATTAAGAGACATAAAGAGATTAAGAGAGATAGAGAGATTAAGAGACATAAAGAGACTAAAAGACATAGAGAGATTAAGAGAGAGAGAGAGATAATGAGATGAGTTACGAATTAACGGAGACCTTTAATCTTAAGTAGGTGAAGGCTGAGACACAGACATATGACTGTATTTGATCGACAAGTCCGGGTCTGTATGTGTGTCGCCCAAGTGTTGTGTGTAGGTCACGCCAGGTGCACGAGAGGGCGGGAGGGGCGAGGGGGGGAGGGGGGTGATATCACTGTGACCTCTGTCGGTGAAAGAGAAATAGAAAGAAAGAGGGAGAGGGAGGGAGGGAGAGGAAGAGAGAGAGAGAGACAGACAGACAGACAGAGAGGAAGAGAGAGACAGACAGACAGAGACAGAGAAAGGAAGAGAGGAACAGACAGAGACAGAGAGAGGAAGAGAGAGACAGACAGACAGACAGAGACAGAGAGAGGAAGAGGAAGAGAGAGAGAAAGAAAGAAAGAAAGAAAGAGAGAGAAGAGGAGTGGGAGATCACCTGTGACCTCTGGCAAAAAAAAAAAAAAAAAAAAAAAATCCCCGCCTCCGTTCTAAGAAACAAACACACCAAGCGAACAAACAAACAAATCAAGTAAAATAATTCTCTTTTTTTTTCTTCTTTTTTTTTTGTAAAACATCTCCTTCAGCAAAGTTGGGATAAAGCGTCGGTGTGCGAGCGTGCAACCTCTCGCCACTGCAGCGTCTCGGTGGGTTGCTCTGGTCTTGGTTTCGGGTGACCTCGGGTGACGAACGACCAGCTGGGGGGCGACCTGCGATGTCCCGGTGGGGTTTGATTTGGGTCAGCAGGACAGGGGGTGGTCTTCGGGGGGTGGGGGGGGGGTGAGTGGCTCTTTGTGTGTGTGTGTGGGAGTGATGGAGGGAGAGCGGGAGGAAAAGGTGTGTTGGGAAGAAAGGGAGAGGGAGAGAGAGAGAGAGAGAGAGAGAGAGAGAGAGAGAGAGAGAGAGAAAGAAAGAAAGAAAGAAAGAAAGAAAGAGAAGAGGGGTGGGAGGTCACCTGTGACCTCTGCCAAAAAAAAAAAAAAAAAAAAAAAAAAAAAACCCTGCCTCCGTTCTAAGAAACAAACACACCAAGCGAACAAACAAACAAATCAAGTAGAATAATTCTCTCATTTTTTTTTTGTAAAACATCTTCAGCAAAGTTGGGATAAAGCGTCGGTGTGCGAGCGTGCAACCTCTCGCCACTGCAGCGTCTCGGTGGGTTGCTCTGGCCTTGGTTTCGGGTGACCTCGGGTGACGAACGACCAGCTGGGGGGCGACCTGCGATGTCCCGGTGGGGTTTGATTTGGGTCAGCAGGACAGGGGGTGGTCTTCGGGGGTGGGGGGGTGAGTGGCTCTTTGTGTGTGTGGGAGTGTGTGACTCTTTGTGTGTGTGGGAGTGTTGGAGGGAGAGGAAGAAGGAGAGAGTGGAATAGAGAGAGAGGGGGGAGAGGAAGAGGGAGAGAGTGGAATAGAGAGAGAGTGTGGGAGAGGAAGAGGGAGAGAGTGAAGTAGAAAAGAGAGAGGAAGAGAGGAAGCAGAGAGAGATAGGGAGAGAGTGAAGCAGAGAGAGAGAGGGAGAGAGAGTGAAGTAGAGAGAGAGAGGGAGAGGAAGAAGGAGAGAGTGGAGTAGAGAGAGGGAGGCAGATGGGTAGTGCCTCTTTGTGTTCGCATGGAGAGGGGATATGGAGAGAGCGATGTAGAAAGGGAGGAAGAAAGAAGAAAAAAGAATGAAAGGAAGAGCGAGAGACCCAGGTAGAATAAGAGAAAAAGAAAACATACGTATGTCTGTACGCGTATATATACATACCGAAGGGCCGCCATAGAAGGAAAGCCATGAAAGATAAAAATCAGAAAAAAGACAATAAAATAAAAAATAAAAATAAAAAAACTATAAAAATACAATAAGAAAATAAAATAAAAAGATGAAAAAAACAAAAAGACAATAAAAAACTCCTTCCCAGCCCAAATTTGACCTCGAGGGGGGGGGGGGTGTCACGCGGATCCGACACCTCTCGAGATTCCGACACAGGATTCGGAGCAGTTTTAGGGCGTCGATGAGCTCCTGGCGTCACGTGTCGTATCGTCGTATCGTCTCGCTTCCTTGATCGGCTGTCGGCTTTGGTGTCGTCTTGGGTCGTTGTCAGCTGCTTCTTCATCTTGTTTTTGTTTGATGGAAGTGGATGGCGGTTTTGGTGTTGCTGTTCGTTGTTCTTGTTGGTGGTGCTGGTGTTTTTTTCGTTATTTTTGTTAGTATTTTTGTTATCATTATTATTGTTATTATCATTGTTATTATTATTATTATTATTATCATCATTACTATTATTATTATTATAATTATTTTGTTGTCATCATCGTCATTATTATCAGTATCAGTATCACTAACATCATCACTATCACTATCCTCACTATCATCAATATTTATCACGATTTTTGTTATCCGCATCCCCCATTTTTAGCGACGAATCAAAACCCCAGAGTCCCCGCGCCCGTGTTTTTGCATCAACAGAGCTCATCGTTATCATCGTCATCACCATCTTTTTGCAACACCTGCAAACCTTCCATATTTATCCCGGGTTTTGGGGGACTGACGCCGCGTGAGTGACCGTTCGGACGAGTGCGTGTTCGATCGCAAGGTTAGGCGGGGCATGAGCTTCGTTATTTTAAACGTTTTGGTGATGAATGGATGAATTTTTAGGCGTTTTGGTGTTGTCGGTGGAAAGGATTATATTTTTAAGCGTTTGGTTTTTTTTTTTTTGGTGTGGGCGGTGGAGGAATATTTTTTAAGCGTTTGGATGCTTTGATGTGGTCGGTGGAAGGATATATTTTTTTAAGCTTTTGGTATTTTTGGTGTGGGCGGCGAAAAGGAGGGTGTTTTAATTGTTGGAATTTTGAATGTAGTGGACGAAAAGATGGTTTTGGTTTCAGTCGTTGAAATATTCGGTGTGGTGGACTACGTTATGTTTCATTCATTAGAATTTTCGGTGTAGTTCACGAATTAATGTTTTCAATCGCTGAAATCTTATTTGTATTGCACCACGCTATGTGTTCATCCTCAAAATATCCAGACCAGTTCCACGAAAAAGTAATAAACTTAATTCTCAAGCGGTATGGCGTTGGACAAAATATACTAGGCAGGTTACCCTCGCCCGCGAATTCCAGTTTTGGCGCGAAATTCAAGACAAATATGGGACCCGCATCGCCGTCGCCATTTCTATCTATCTATCAGTCTTCTGAAGTCTGTGGTTCTCGTGGGCGTGAATCCTCTTGAAGTGAAGTTTGAGAGGGGAAGGGAGGGGGTGGTAGGAGAAAAGGAGGGATTGAGGAAATTGGGGAAAGAGGAGAGGGGGTGGAATGGTAAAAGAGGGAAGAGGAGGATAAATTGGAGGAAGAAGGGAAGGGGAAGAGAGAGAGGGGAAGTAATGTGAGTGAGAGAGAGATGAGAAATTGGAAGGGATATGAAGAATGATAGGAGAGAGGAGGGGATGGTAAAAGAGGGAAGAGAAGATGGAGGAGAGAAAGGGGAGGGAGAAGGAAAACGATAAGAGAGAAGAGATGGTAAAAGAGGGGAGAGAAGATATAGGAAGTAAAGGGAGGGAGAAGGAGAACAATGAGAGAGATGATAAAAGAGAAGAGACGAAATGAGGTAAGTGTGAGATAGGAGGACAGAGAAAGGAAAGGAGGAATGTAAGAGAATGACAATAAATGTTAGATAGTCACACGAAAAAAGTATATGAGAAATTTATATGAAAAAGTGGAAAAATAGATGTGCAAATAGAGAGAAATTCAACAATGGAAGAACGGGAAGAAAAGCGAGACAAGAAGAGAAGAAAGAGAAGAACGAGAATAAAACCAAGACGAGAGAAGAAAGAGAAGAACGAGAATAGAAGAAAGACAAGAAGAGAAGAACAAGAAGAAAGGCGAGACAAGAAGATAAGAACGAGAAAAGAAAGAAGGAGAAGAGAAGAACGAGAGAAGAAAAGCGAGACGAGAAGAATGAGAGAAGAAAGAAGAAGAAGAGAAGAAAGAGAAAGAAAGAAGAAGAAGAGAAGAAAGAGAAAAGAGAGAAGAAGATAGAGAAGAAAGAGAAAAGAAAGAAGAAGAGAAGAAAGAGAAAAAGAATGAAGAAGAGAAGAACGAGAAAAGAAAGAAGAAGAGAAGAAAGAGAAAAGAAAGAAGAAGAGAAGAAAGAGAAGCACCAGAAAAGAAAGAAGAAGAGAAGAAAGAGAAGAACGAGAAAAGAAAGGAGAAGAGAAGAAAGAGAGGAGGAGGAAGGCGGGCGCAATGGGCGTGAGGGCGCATGATGAGGGCCGGGGCGAGCGGCGGCGCCAGTCCTCGAAGTGCCGCCGCCCACGCCCATTGTGTGGTAAGTGTGCAGACCCCCTCTCGGTGCCGCCCGCACGCCCGCCCGCACGCCCGCATCTCGCGTAGATCCGCCAGGTTGCGGGAGGGGTGGGCGGCGGGGGTGGGATTGGGGTGGGCGGCGGGGGTGGGGTGGGGGGGGTGGGCGGCTGGGTGGGGGTGACTTCATAGGTATCCGGGTATTGAAGGATGGTAGAGATAGGTGTGGGTGGGGTGGGTGGGGGTGGTTAGGGGTGTGGATGGGTGGATGTGTGTGTGTGGGTGGGTGGATGTGTACATGTGTGTGTGGGTGGGTAGATGTGTGTGGGTGGGTGAATGTTTGTGTGTGTTTGTGTCTGTCTGCGTCTGGGTGTGTATGCATATTTGTATATACACATACGCACACGTGTATTCGTTAGCGTATGCGAGTCCGTGAGCGAGTCGTGTGGATACATACACACACACACACACACACACACACACACACACACACACACACACACACACACACACACACGCACACACACACACACACGCCACGGCTCTGAATGCATCCTTGAGGCTATTTTCTGCCCAATTATTATGATTTCTTCTTCTCGCAGTCGTCCGCTGTCAGCGCCGTCGCCATCTTTGTTCTAGAATG
Organism: Penaeus vannamei; assembly: GCF_042767895.1. Lineage (NCBI taxonomy): Eukaryota > Metazoa > Arthropoda > Malacostraca > Decapoda > Penaeidae > Penaeus > Penaeus vannamei. The sequence goes on from NC_091550.1 coordinate 2,659,391, forward strand.
TATTCCCGGCGGCGGTTGAGGTTCGCGAGGTTGTGAGGGGAAAATATGAGAGGCGGCGTTGCGTGAGGGGTGTGATCGGCGGGTATTCTCGCACACGCACGCGCACGCACACACGCATATCCTCTGTCGTTATGGGGCTGGTTTAGAGATTTTCCTTGTCACGAAGCCTGAATTCCTCTTCTTCCTCTCTCTCTCTCTCTTTCTTTCTTTCTCGTTCTCTCTCTCTTTCTTTCTCTTTCTCTTTCTCGTTCTCTCTCTCTATTTCTCTCTCTCTCTCTATTTCTCTCTCTCTCTCTCTCTCTCTCTCTCTCTCTCTCTCTATCTATCTATCTATCTATCTATCTATCTATCTATCTATCTATCTATCTATCTCTCTCTCTCTCTCTCTCTCTCTCTCTCTCTTTCTCTCTCTCTATTTTCTCTCTCTCTCTGTTTCTCTCTCTCTCTCTATTTCTCTCTCTCTCTCTATTTCTCTCTCTCTCTCTCTCTCTCTCTCTCTATTTCTCTCTCTCTCTCTCTCTCTCTCTCTCGCTTTCTCTCTCTCTCGCTGTCTCTCGCTCGCTCTGGCTCTCTCTCGCTCTCTCTCTCTCTCTCTCTCTCTCTCTCTCTCTCTCTCTTTCTCTCCCTCCCTCTCCGTCTCCCTTTCCCTCTCCGTCTCCACCCCCTCATCCCTCTCCCTGCCTCCCTCCCTCCTTCCTTCCTCCCTCCCTCACCCCTCTCCCTGCCTCCCTCCCTGTCACTTCCTCCTCCCCTTCCGAGCCCCATACATCTGTAGGCGACAGGCGTGTGCGTGTGTGTCCTGAATGCGTGTTATGGAGAAGGGTTAAGCCGCGAGTAATGGAAAGGAAGTCCTTGACCAAACCCCATACCTGTTGGGTATGGGGTTTGGGGGTATGGTAATGGTCATGGTTGCGGTCTCTCTCTCTCTTTCTTTCTTTCTTTCTTTCTTTCTTTTTCTCTCTCTTTCTCTGTCTCTCTGTTTCTCTTTCTCTCTGTTTCTCTATCTCTCTCTTTCTCTGTCTCTCTCTTTCTCTGTCTCTGTCTCTGTCTCTCTCCTTCTCCCTCTCTTTCTCTTTCTTTCTTTCTTTCTTTCTTTCTTTCTTTCTTTCTTTCTTTCTTTCTTTCTTTCTTTCTTTCTTTCTTTCTCTCTCTCTCTCTCTCTCTCTCTCTCTCTCTCTCTCTCTCTCTCTCCTCTCCTCTCTCTCTTCTCCTCTCCCTCTCCTCCCTCTCCCTCTCCCTCTCCCTCTCCCTCTCTCTCCCTCTCCCTCTCCCTCTCTCCTCTCCCTCTCCCTCTCCTCCCTCCCTCCCTCCCTCCCTCCCTCCTCCCTCCCTCTCCTCCCTCCCTCCCTCCTCCTCCCTTCCTCCTCCCTCCCTCCCTCCTCCCTTCCCTTCCCTCCCCTCCCTCCTCCCTCCCTCCCTCCCTTCCTCCCTCCCTCCCTCCCTCCCTTCCTCCCTTCCTTCCTCCCTCCTCCCTTCCAGAAAGCGTTTTGTAAACACTGCTGTCGCCTTTTTCTCTTAATAATTTTCCATTCGATATCTTGGCTAGCATTCTTACGGTTTTGTTGATGTGCAGCACGTAATGTTGCACAATCATTCTCCTACCCCCCTCTCCCCCCTCCCTTCCCTTCCTCCCTCACTCTCTCCCTTCCATCCATCCATTCCATCCTCTTCCTCCCTCTTCTTCTCTCCCCTTCCCCTTCTTCCCTCCCTCCCTCCCCCTGATTTCTTCCCCCTTCTTCTCTCCCCTTCCACTTCCTCCCTCCCTCCCTCCACTTCCTCCTCCCTCCCCCTCCTCCCTCCTCCCTTAACCACTTTTCTTCATCCTCCTTTCTTTTCCATTTTTGTTTTGCTCTCTTATCTTTCTTTCTTCTTCTGTTTTTTTTATTCTCACTTCCTTTCTTTCCTCCTTTTCTGGCTTTTTCTCCTCTCTTCTCTTCTTTCCTTTTCTTTACTCTTGCCTCCCCTCCCTTCCCTCTCTTCCCTTCCCCTCCCGCCATATTCCACATTTTTTTTCTTATTTTGTCTCTACATGTGTTTCATGCGGCCTTCTCTCCCCACCATCTTCTCCCCCACCCTCTCCCTCCTCTCCCACCATCCTCCCCCCCCATCCTTTCCCTCCTCTCCCCACCATCCACTCCCCTGTCATCCTCTCCCTCCTCTCCCCACCATCTTCTCCCCCCCATCCTTTCCCTCCTCTCCCCGTCATCCTCTCCCTCCTCTCCCCCATCTCCTTCCTCCTCCCCGTCACCCTCTCCCTCCTCTCCCCACCATCCACTCCCCGTCATCCTTTCCCTCCTCTCCCCCCATCCTCCCCTCTCTCCTTCCTCTCCCCTGTCACCCTCTCCCTCCTCTCCCCACCATCCACTCCCCGTCATCCTTTCCCTCCTCTCCCCCCATCCTCCCCCTCTCTCCTTCCTCTCCCCGTCACCCTCTCCCTCCTCTCCCCACCATCCACTCCCTGTCATCCTTTCCCTCCTCTCCCCCCATCCTCCCCCTCTCTCTCCTTCCTCTCCCTCCTCTCCCACCATCCACTCCCCGCCATCCTCTCCCACCACCCCCTCCCCCCATCCTCTCCCTCTCTCCTTCCTCTCCCCCATCCTCCCTCTCTCTCCTTCCTCTCCCTCCTCTCTCCCCCATCCTCTCCCTCTTCTCCCCACCACACCCTCCCTCCTCTCCCCCTCTCCCTTCCTCCTCTCCCCCCCCATCCTCTCCCTCCTTTCCCCCCCACCCTCCCCACCTCCCCCTCTCCCCTGCACGCGCCTCTCCTCCCACCGTCCCGCCGTGGCACAGGTAGCGACCCTGGCAGCAGCAGCGGCGGCGAGGGTCACCCGGGGTCCGTGTCCTTGGCGTGACCGGCGGAGATCCCACGGCCGCAGGGGACGAAGGGGGAAAGGGCGTAGGGCGTAGGGCTACCTTCCTCGCGCCTCTAGGGGGTGGGTCCTGGACGCCGCCAGCTGCTCGGGTTATGGGTGTTTCGGGCGAGGGTGAACGGGTGAACGGATAGAAGAATGAACGGATGGATGAAAGGGTTGAACGGGTGAAGGGATGAACGGATGAAAGGATGAAAGAATTTGTGAGAAAAAGTGTTGGATGTCTTTTCTTGCTTGAGGAACTTGTAAGATGATAATAATAAATATTATTGTTATTATTGTTGTGTTTTTCTTGTTTTTTTCTTGATTATTTTTGTTTTCCGAAAGTGAAAACTATGATTTTTTGTCTCAGAGGGTTAAGGG
>NC_091550.1:2665123-2680123 GCF_042767895.1 Penaeus vannamei
CCTCCATGGATACTTTTCCTCTAGCTTCTGTCCCGATTGCTTGTGTTTGCTTGTCTTGCTCGCTTGTTCCCCCTTTTTCCACCGACGCTTTCGTTTCCTGTTAGTTGTTAGTGGTTTGCGTGAGGGACGAGTGACTCACGAAGATCCTTCTGTTCTGCCGTGTGGTTGTGGAAGAGCGGGAGGAAGTTGCTGTGGTGTTTGTGGTGTCTGGTGGTTGTCTTTTTGGTTTTGTTTGTGTATGATTATCTGTTTTCTTGCAAGATGGATACTGTTCCGATGGAGTGTTTAAGTGAGTTATCAGTTTATACCTGGTATTATGGAAAATGCTTAACCTATCTTTATGCCACATGTTTTTTTTATTTCTTCCAGTAGAAAATGCAATGCGTATTTTATCTTATTGTCGTGGAAATGAAGCACCAGATCTAGTCTTGAGAACTATTTCTGATTAGATGGTTTATTTGTTGATAAATATATTTTTCCTTTTTGTTGTTTTGAGCATTAAAGGCAAAAACACTATAAGGAGACTCCACAGTTTCCCAAATTTTACCATAGTTAGCGCTCCGATCTTGACAGAAAACGGGCAAATGCCGCGTTTTCTCTTATAACGTTAGTAATGCTTAGGGTGGACTATAACATACTCTCTGATTCAACTTGATTATCAGCGTTTGTATGTCTTCATTACATGCCATTAATGTTTAATTCCCGAAATCTAATTGAATTAACGAAATTATATATTTTTTCGTCCTAGTTCAGTGAAAGTCCCAGCCACAATCAGATACACTTCACTATTTCATGTGCGAAGTGAAGTGTGCATTAATATGCTAATAACGACCGGTTTGTGTTCATGTATCGAGCGATGTTTTATATTCATTATGGTATAGATACCATCTTACTTCCAGCTTATCGTTTTATCACGGGCACGCATGGGTAAATATACGTGTTCGTATGTGTGTATGGATGTAAATGAATAAACAAATAAATTGATACACACACACACATAAACACACACACACATACATAAACACACACACACATACATAAACACACACACACACATAAACACACACACACACACACACACACACACGCACACGCACACGCACACGCACACGCACACGCACACGCACACACACTCTCACACTCAAACATACACCAAAAAAGAGGTTTATTTCAACATTTTTTCTCAATCTAAATTCTCCCCATTCGCAACGAGAGAAAGGAACGCATAGCTAGAGCGTTTGAAATCTCAGTGAGCGATCGGCTCTTCCCTCTTCTGCGATTGTGGATTCAGTGTATACAAGAACGAGAAACAGAAAGCGTTTTGTAAACACTACTGGCGTCTTTTTTTCTCTTAATAATTTTCCATTCGATATCTTGGCTAGCATTCCTAGGGTTTTGTTGATGTACAGCACGTAATGTTGCACAATCATTCTCCTACCCCCCCCTCTCCCCCTCTCACTTCTGCTCTCCCCTTCCTTCATCTCTCTCTCTCTCTCTCTCTCTCTCTCTCTCTCTCTCTCTCTCTCTCTCTCTCTCTCTCTCTCTCTCTCTCTCTCTCTCTCTCTCTCTCCTCCTCCCTCCTCTCCTCTCCCTCCCTCCCTCCCTCCTCCTTCACCTTCCTTCCTTCTTCTTCCTCCTTCCTCCCTCCCTCCCCCCGATTCCTTCCCCCCTTCTTCTCTCCCCTCCCCTCCCTCCCCCTCCCAACATGCCCCTCCCCTAACCACATATAAAGGCAAAAGTGTTACAGGCAAATGCAGTTGTATTTTTTTCTTTTAGATATTAGAGAACAGGAAAGATATTTTCATTTTTTTATTTCCATTTTCTTGGAAGTTTGGTCAGTCAGAAAAGTGTACATAGAGATAGTGGGAGATAAAAGAGAGAAAGGAGAGGAGAGAGAAAAAGGCCCTGGACAATACTGCGTAGAAACGAAACAAAAGGTATAGATGAAAGAGAGAGAGAGAGAGAGAGAGAGAGAGAGAGAGAGAGAGAGAGAGAGAGAGAGAGAGAGAGAGAGAGAGAGAGAGAGAGAGAGAGAGAGAGAGAGAGAAGGCGAGAACATAAAGGCATGCTAGGTAAAAGGGAGGGAGGAGAAAGGTGACGAAGAAGAAGGAAGGAGGGAAGAAATAGATATAAAATGAAGGAAAAAAGAAAGAAGTGAGAGAGAGAGAGAGATTAGGAGAGACAGATAGGGAGAAGGAGAGAGTGAAAGTGAAAGGAGAAATAAAGAGATTTGGAAGCAGGGAGTGATGAAGAAGCGCTACAAATTGATAAATAAAGAACCAAATAAGAGATAAATAAAGAGACAATAAAGGAGGAAAATATGAAAGGTAAAAAGAGCTTAGAAGAAATAAGTGAGAGAAGGTAGGAAGACTACGGAGAAGAGATGGAAGAATTTCAGCTAAAGGAAGTGAATGAGAGAGAACAGGCAATAGTTGGAGTGGGGAAAAAGAGAGGGAGAGAAAAGGAGACATGCATAAGGGGAGAGAGGAGAGAAAAAGGGAAAGGGAAGGAAATACAGAAGGGCAGAGGAGGGAATAAGAAGTGGGAGGAAAAAGAGAAGGTGGAGGAGAAGGAAGGAGAGAGGCAGATGAGAGGAGAGGAGAGAGAGAGAGGGAAGGGAGACTGTGAGAGGGAGAGGAAGGAAAGTAGATAGGGAGAGGGAGAAATAAGAGGGAATGGGAGAAGGAAGGAGAGAGGAATAGGGAGATAGAGAAGAAGGGGGGAGGGGAGAGAAGGGGAGAGGGAGGAGATGAGAGAGAAGCGGGAAAGGGAAGAGGAGAGAGAGGACGAAAGAAGAGAGGGAAAGAGAAGAGGAGAGAGGGGAAGGGGAAAGGAAAGAGAATAGAAGAGGGAAAGAGAGAGAAGGGGAGAGGGAAGGGAGAGAAGAGAAGGAAAAGGAGAGACAAAGAAAGGGAAAGGGAGAGAAGAAGAGAGGGAAAGAGAGAGAAGAAGAGAGGGAAAGGGAGAGAAGAAGAGAGGAAAAGGGAGAGAAGAAGAAAAATTAAAGGAAGAGAAGAAGAGAGGGAAAGAGAGAAGAAGAAGAGAAGGAAAAGAGAGAGAAGAGAAGGAAAGGAAGAGAAGAAGAGAGGGAAAGAGAGAGAAGAAGAGAGGGAAAGAGAGAGAAGGGGAGAGGGAAAGAGAGAGAAGGGGAGAGGGAAAGGGAGAGAAGAAGAGAGAGAAGGGGAGAGGGAAAGAGAGAGAAGAAGAGAGAGAAGGGGAGAGGTAAAGAGGGAAATGAAGAGAAGAAAAAGAGAGAGAAGAAGAGAGGGAGAGGGAGAGGCGGTGGCGGGGGAACAGAAAGCCCAACCAGGAAGGTCCCGTAGACAGCGTGGCAGCATCGGCTTTCATTAAGCCCCAAGGAAAGAAAGAAAAAAAAAAGCCGTTTCAACTTTTTTTATTTTTTATTTTTTTGTTCTCAATCTCTTTTTTTTTCTGTTCTTGTCAATAACGGTTTATTGTAGGCATCTGCGAGTGGCTTCTCGGGTCTGTTTTATTGGTGTTTTTCTTCTTCTTTTGGTACAGTTTTTGTTTAATTTTGTTTTTTATTTATACCCTTCGCTGGAGTAGGGGATGGTTGGGGTAGAAAAAATTAGAACAAATTGAAAGGAAAAAGATATGCAAAAGCGTGTTTATGCACGCACATACACACGCACACGCACGCACACTCGCACGCACACACGCGCGCACGCTGACACGCACGCTCACACGCACGTTCACACGCACGTTCACACGCACGTTCACACGCACGCTCACACGTACGCACACACGCACACCACCCACACCCACCACCCACACACACACACACACCCACACACACACACACACACACACACACACACACACACACACACACACACACACACACACACACACACACACACACACACACACACACGCACACACGCACACGCACACACGCACACACGCACACTACACGCCCCTCCCCTCCCCCCCACCACACGCCCCTCCCTCCACACACTCCCCCCCCTCCCTCCCCCCACACATACAAAAGAAATAATAATAATTCCCTTTTTCTCTTTCTAAGGTTTCGTATTTCAGATCGAGCTGCGGGCGAACCGTCTCATTATCGACCGGGATTCCTAATATGGCCGAACTGCCACTTGGCTGCCCCATGAGAGAGAAGAATGGGTCTTTCTGTCGTTTTTGTGTGTGTGTGTGTGTCTTTTTTGTGTTTTTACTTTTTGTTGTCGTTTTTTTTTTGTGTGTGTGTGTGTTTTGCGGTTTTACTTTTTGTTTGTTTATTTATTTATTATAACTGTTATTTATTTATTTATTATTATATTTTTAATGTTTTTTATTTATTATAAATTTTATTTTTTTATTATCATATATATTTTGTTATTTATTATTATATATATTTTTTTACTTATTATTCTATTGCTGTTGTTGTTATTATTATTATTATTATTATTATTATTATTATTATTATTGTTATTATTATTATTATTATTATTATTATTATTATTATTATTATTATTTTACCTTTTTGTGCCATTTATTTGTATGTGCTTTTTTTTCTTTTTGTCTTTTTTGCTCTGTTTTTTTCAGTTTCTCCTTCTCTTCCTTATGTTGCATTAATACATGTGTGAAGTTTGTTCTTCCTTTTTGTCTTCTGTTTTGTTTCTTTTTGTTGTTTCTTATTTCACCTCTTCCTGTTCCGTCTCTTCCTCTTTTTCCTCCTCCTTCCCTTTCTCCCGTTATTGCTCCTCTTCTTCCAACTCCCTCTCCAAACCTTCGTCTATTCTTCCTCCTTTTCCTCCTCCTCCTCTTCTTCCTTCTCTTCTTTTTTCTCCCCCCTTTCTATTTTTTTTTCTTTCTCCTCCTCCCCCTCTTCTTTTTGTTCCCTTTTTCTCTTCTTTCTCCTCCTTCTCCTCGTCTTTCTCTTCTTTCACTTTCTCCTCCTCCTCCACCTTTTCACTTCCTCCCCCTCCCCCAACAGACACTGGTCTCTCTAGCGAAGTGAATTTCTCACTTTCAGCCCCCTCCCCCACTTCCCTACCCCTACCCCCTCCCTCCACCACTTCCTCCCCCTCCCTCCCCTTCACCACTTCCCTTCCCTCCCTCCTCCCTCCCTCCCTCCACCACTTCCCCTTCTCCCCCTCCCCCTCCCTCCACCACTTCCCCTCCCCCTCCCCCCCCCCCTCCCTCCACTCCCTCCCCCCTCCCCCCACTGCCCCTTCTCCCTCTCTCCCCATCCCTCCCCCCTCTCCCCCTCCCCCCACCCGCCCCGGAGGCCTGGGCGGTCTCCCTGCATATTCACTTTCGCCGTCGGAGGGACTTTCATCTCTTTCCCACGCCCGCGCGGACACCTCGCACGGGTCTCTCGAGAGCGGCCTGGGGTGCGCGGGCGTCGAGTGTGGGTGTGTTTGGGCGAATGGGCTGGAACACAGAGACGGGGGGGGGGGTGTTTTGTGGGCGGGTGGATGTGAATACAGACACATATGCGCACATGAACGTATACATAGATGCACATGCACGTATACACACGCGCACATGTACATACACGGACACATACGCGCACATGTACATGCACGTACACATACACGCAAATGAACATGCACGTACGCATACACGCATATGCACATGCACGTACACACACACGCACATGCACATGTACATGCACACACACATGGCGAACATGCTGCATGTCATTATCATTCACAAATTAGTCAATGGCACAACACTATCATTTTCTTTAAGACAACCAAAGAAGACTCAAAATTATATACCATTCGATTATGTCATTTAATCCTATATATTTTTTTTTCTCAAGATGTTTCAAAATGACATATAATATTCGATGACGTCATGCTAATCCCGTTCCTTTTCTTTTGTTCGGCAGGTGAGTCGAAACGTTCCGTGGAGAGTCCGTAGACTTTGTCCCGGAAGACGCTGACGTATCGACGGAAGCGGCCGACAGCTGGCTTCGGCGGGACGGCAGCTGGAGAAACTTTTTTTCTTTTTTCTTTTTTCTTTTCTTTTCGTGAGTATGGAGGCCTTGTGGTTGGTTTGGGTTGTGTAATGCGCTGCTCGCTGTTGGTGGGAAGGCGGGTGAGAGGCGGGTTTTTTTTTGGGGGGGAGAAAAGAGGGGTGGTTTCGGCGAAGACGTGGGTGAGAGTGAGAGAGAGAGAGAGAAACAGATAGACACACACGCACACGCACACGCACACGCACACGCACACGCACACGCACACGCACACTCACACGCACACTCACACACAAACACACACACATACACACACACTCAGAGAGAGAGAGAGAGAGAGAGAGAGAGAGAGAGAGAGAGAGAGAGAGAGAGAGAGAGAGAGAGAGAGAGAGAGAGAGAGAGAGAGAAAGAGAAATGAATAAAAAGAGAGAGAAAGTGAGAAAGAGAGAGAGAGAGAGAGAGAGAGAGAGAGAGAGAGAGAGAGAGAGAGAGAGAGAGAGAGAGAGAGAGAGAGAGAGAGAGAGAGAGAGAGAAATGAATAGAAAGAGAGAGAGAAATGAATGAAAAAGAGAGAGAGATGTATAGAGAGAGAGAGAGAGATGTATAGAAAGAGAGAGAGATGTATAGAGAGAGAGAGAGAGAGAGAGGTATAGAAAGAGAGAGAGAGAGGGCGAGAGAGAGAGAAAGGGCGAGAGAGAGAGAAAGGGAGAGAGAGAAATGAATAAAAAGAGAGAGAGAGAGACAGACAGACAGACAGACAGGCAGGCAGACAGTCGGTGACTTGGGCGGCGCGAGATGCTTCCGCGCAGGTGACATGAATGGGCGAATGGCGGCGAGGGATCCTGTTCTTGGAATTAAAAAAAAAAAAAAAAAAAAAAAAAAAGTTTGAATGGCTGTTTGGTGTTGGAGCTGTTGGGTCTTGAGTGAGAGAGCTTTCCTCCTCTCTTGGAGCTTGAAGGGAGGGCGGACGGTGCTTTTGCTTGCTCTCTGTCGATCCCCTTTTCTCTTTCTCTTTCTTTCTTTCTTTCTTTTTCTTTCTCTCTTTCTCTGTCTTTCTCTGTCTTTCTCTCTCTCACTCTCTCCTCTTTTTTTCCCTTTCTCTTCTCTCTGCTCTGCTCTCTCCTTCCTTCCTTCTCTCCCCTCCTCTCTCCTCCCTCCCTCCCTCCCTCCCTCCCTCCCTCCTCCCTCCCTCCCTCCTTCCCTCTCCCTCCCTCCCTCCCTCCTCCCTTCCTCCCTTCCTCCCTTCCTCCTTCCCTCTTCCTCCCTCCCTCCCTCCCCTCCCCTCCCTCTCTTCCTGATTTATTGCGCCCTCCATACACCCCTTTTCGGAGCCATCAAAGAGAGAGAGAGAGAAAAGCGAATAGGAGCGAGCGGTCACGACGCACGGAGAAGATGGCGGGCAGATGGCGCTGGTGTGCGGCCGGGAGAGAAAGTGCGAGCGGCGACCACCAGCTGATGAGGGGGTGGGAAGGGATGGGGGGGGGGGTTGGGGGTAGGGAGGGGGGTTGTGGGGGTGGGGGTGAGGTTGGGGGGAGGAAGGGATGGGGGTTAGGGGTGGGGATGGGGAAAGGGTTAGGGGGTGGGGTTGGGTGGTTGAAGGGATGGGGTGGGGGTAAGGATTACTGGAAGAAGAAGGAATAGGAATCATGTTATGAAGAGAATCGGGTAGAGAGGCAGAGAGAGAGTGAGTGAGTGAGAACGAGAGAGAGAGAGACAGAAAGAGAGAAAGAGAAGAGAGAGATATTGAGAAGAGAGAGATATAGAGAAGAGATAGATATAGAGAGAGAGAGAGAGAGAGAGAGAGAGAGAGAGAGAGAGAGAGAGAGAGAGAGAGAGAGAGAGAGAGAGAGAGAGAGAGAGAGAGAGAGAGAGAGAGAAGAGAGAGAGATAGAGGCGAGAGATAGAGAGAGAAAGAAAGAAAGAAAGAGAGAGAGAGAGACAGAGAGAGTTGATTGTTTATGAGATTGATGGGGGGGGGTAGAGGGAGGAGGGGGGGGGGGTGTTTGGATGTATGAGGACTTCCGGAATTCCCGAATGTTCTGCGGAAGTTATATTTACAAACTTCATTCCGCTGACATGACACTTTTTTAGGACCGCGGGAAGTATTTGTTTGGGGGGGGGGGGGGCGGCAATATGGTTGTGAAACTTCATGGGGTGAAGGGAGGAGGGAAGGGGAGGGAGAGGGAGGAGGGGAATAAGGAGGGAGAGGGAGAGGGAGGAGGGGAATAAGGAGGGAGAGGAGAAGGAGAGGGAGGAGGGAGAGGGAGGAGGGATAGGGAGGTGGAGGGAGAGGGAGAAAGGGAGAGAGGAGATGGGAGGAGAGGGAGTAGGGGGATAAGGAGGAGAGGGAGATAGGGAGAGAGAGAGAGAGAGGAGGGAGGAGAGGGAAAGAGGGAATGAAGGAAGGAGATGGAGGGAGAGAGAGGGAAGGTGGAGGGAGGGAGGGAGGATAGGGATAGGGAGAAGTAGGGAGAGAGGGAAAGGGAGAAAGAAGGGAAGGAAGGAGAGAGGAAAGAGAGGAAGAAAGGAAGGGATAGGAAGAGAAGGAATAAACTAGAGAGGAAGCAATGGGAAAGAGAATAGAAAGACGTATAAAGAGTGGAAGAGAGAGAATGAGGAAGATATATAGCTAAGAAGAAAGAGTGGGAAAAAAGACAGTAAAGAGGAAGGGAAACTGCAGAAGAGAGAGAGACAGACAGAGAAAGAGAGACAGACAGATAGACAGACAGACAGACAGAGACAGAAGATGGATTACAGAGGAAGAAGGGTTGTAGGAAACGAAAGAAAAGTGATATGAAGAGAGAGAGAGAGAGAGAGAGAGAGAGAGAGACATAGACCGAAGTTATTTTACAACAAAAAGCTGGGACGCGGAAGTGGGTCGGTACTTCTCTGCCTCTCCACCTCTTCCTCTTCTCCTTTTCCCTCTTTTCCCTCCCCGTTTCCCTTTCCCATCGTTTCCATTTCCTTTCTCTCTCTCCTCTCTCCTCTCTAATTTTTATTGTTTTTCCCCTCTTCTCCCCTTTCCTCCCTTCCCCTTCTCTCCTCCTTTTCCTTTCCTCCTTTCCTTTCCTCCCCTCTCGTCTCTCCTCGCCTTCCCTCCCTCCCTTTCCCTCCCTTCCCTTCCCTTCCCTCCCCTTCCTTCCCACCCCTCTCCTCTCCTCCCCTCCCCTCCCTCTCCCTCCTCCTTCCCCTCCCCTCCCCTCTCCTCCCCTCCCCTCTCCCCTCTCCTCCCCTCCTCTCCCCTCTCCCTTCCTTCCTCCCCTCCCTTCTCCTCCCCTCCCCTCTCCTTCCCTCCCCTCCCCTCCCCTCATCCTCCCCTTCCCTCTTCTCCTCCCTTTCCCTCCCCCTCCCCTTCTCCTTCCCCTCCTCCCTCTCCTTCCTTCCTATCTCCTCTCCTTCCCCTTCCCTTCCCTTCCCTTCCCTTCCCTTCCCTTCCCTTCCCTTCCCTTCCTCCTCCCTTCCCTCTCCTCTCCTTCCCCTTCCTTTCCCTCCTCCCCTCCTCCTCCCTCCCCTCCTCTCCTCCCTCCTCCCCTTCCCTCCTCCCTTCCCTCCCTCCTCCCGCTCCCCTTCCCTCCTCCTCCCTTTCCCTTCCCCTTCCTCTCCCCTCCCCTCCCCCGTGCCAACAACACCGAGGATCGAACGCCGATTAACCTAATGGAGTGTCCTCTACCCCCCCCCCCACCCACCCCCACCCCCCACCCCCCACCCCACGCGACACGAGAGGTTCTGAATGGCGTGAAAATGTTCCTCTTAATTGGGTTCAATTGAAAGGGCGAGTAATTGGGAGTGTAATAGGGAGTGGAGTGGGGTGTGGAGTGGGGGCCGTGGGAGGGGTGGGTGGGGGTAGGGGTGTTGACGTGTGTGTGGGGTGGGGGTTGGTGGGAGTTTGTTTGTGTATATGTTTGTGTGTGTGTGTGTGTGAGGGAGAAAGAGGGAGAGAGGGAGAGAGTGAGGGAGTGAGGGAGAGAGAGTGAGGGAGAGAGAGAGAGAGAGAGAGAGAGAGAGAGAGAGAGAGAGAGAGAGAGGGAGGAGAGAAGGAGGGAGAGAGAGAGAGAGAGTGGGAGAAGAGAGGGAGGGAGAGAAGAAATAGAGGAAGAGAGAGAGAGAGAAAGAGAAAAAAAGAAAAGACGAAGGGAGAGAGAGAAGGAGAAGGAAGGAGAGGGGGAGAAGAAGGGAGGGAGAGAGGGACAAGCAGGAAGAGAAAGAGAAAGAGAGAAAGAAAGAGAAAGAGAAAGAAAGAAAAGACAAAGTGTCTCTCTGTACGTATGCATGTATTTGTATGTATGTGTGCGTATCCGAGTGTGCGCGTTTTTGTGTGCTTAATGAGTGAAAGAGTTTGGCTTCCTCGTAGCTACTCTATCTTCCTCAGAGCTGAAAAAGATACTTCCTTGTCGCAAAACTTCCTTGGGAACAGTAAACACAGTAATCAGGTTAGGGCGTATATGTATGTATATCTTTTTTTCTTGTTTTTGGTTTGCTTTCTTTCTTGTTTTTCTTTTCTTTCTTTTTCTTGATTTTTCTTTTTCTTGATTTTCTTTTCTTTTTCTTTTCTTTTTCTTTTTTTCTTTCTATTCTTTATTATTTTTTTCTTTTCTCTTTTCTTTTCTTTCTTCTCGCTTTTCTGTTCTTTTTCTTTTCTTTTTCTTTTTATTCTCTTTTCTTTCATTTCATCTGTCTCTTTTCTTTTTTTCTTCTCTTATTCTTTCTCTTTATCTTTATTTTCTTTTTTTCTTCTTTCTATTTTTTTGGAATTATCTCTTTTGCTGTAAACAATAGCATTCTTTTATGATTCGTTTCACTGACTGGTGTCATATGACCTCCAGACGTATTCGTATTGGTTAGTGATTTGCATATTAAATAATTGTGGTTTACTTCCGTCTCTGTTGCACGTTGTCACAGAAATTCTTAACTCAGGATAAAATGGATGATAGTGTGTCTATCCACTATCCATATTCGTGATTTAGATCTGCTATCTGTTATTTTCGTTTGTCTCCACTATCCGTATTTGTGATTTAGATCCACTATCCGTTATTTTCGTTTGTCTCCACTATCCACATTTGTGATTTAGATCCACTATCCGTTATTTTCGTTTGTCTCCACTATCCGTATTTGTGATTTAGATCCACTATCCGTTATTTTCGTTTGTCTCCACTATCCACATTTGAGATTTAGATCCACTATCCGTTATTTTCGTTTGTCTCCACTATCCACATTTGTGATTTAGATCCACTGTCCGTTATTTTCGTTTGTCTCCACTATCCACATTTGAGATTTAGATCCACTATCCGTTATTTTCGTTTGTCTCCACTATCCGTATTCGTGATTTAGATCCACTATCCGTTATTTTCGTTTGTCTCCACTATCCACATTTGTGATTTAGATCCACTGTCCGTTATTTTCGTTTGTCTCCACTATCCACATTTGAGATTTAGATCCACTATCCGTTATTTTCGTTTGTCTCCACTATCCACATTTGTGATTTAGATCCACTATCCGTTATTTTCGTTTGTCTCCACTATCCACATTTGAGATTTAGATCCACTATCCGTTATTTTCGTTTGTCTCCACTATCCACATTTGTGATTTAGATCCACTATCCGTTATTTTCGTTTGTCTCCACTATCCACATTTGAGATTTAGATCCACTATCCGTTATTTTCGTTTGTCTCCACTATCCACATTTGAGATTTAGATCCACTATCCGTTATTTTCGTTTGTCTCCACTATCCACATTTGAGATTTAGATCCACTATCCGTTATTTTCGTTTGTCTCCACTATCCACATTTGTGATTTAGATCCACTATCCGTTATTTTCGTTTGTCTCCACTATCCACATTTGAGATTTAGATCCACTATCCGTTATTTTCGTTTGTCTCCACTATCCACATTTGTGATTTAGATCCACTGTCCGTTATTTTCGTTTGTCTCCACTATCCACATTTGAGATTTAGATCCACTATCCGTTATTTTCGTTTGTCTCCACTATCCGTATTCGTGATTTAGATCCACTATCCGTTATTTTCGTTTGTCTCCACTATCCACATTTGTGATTTAGATCCACTGTCCGTTATTTTCGGTCTCCACTATCCACATTTGAGATTTAGATCCACTGTCCGTTATTTTCGTTTGTCTCCACTATCCACATTTGTGATTTAGATCCACTATCCGTTATTTTCGTTTGTCTCCACTATCCACATTTGTGATTTAGATCCACTATCCGTTATTTTCGTTTGTCTCCACCTATCCACATTTGTGATTTAGATCCACTATCCGTTATTTTCGTTTGTCTCACTATCCACATTTGTGATTTAGATCCACTATCCGTTATTTTCGTTTGTCTCCACTATCCACATTTGTGATTTAGATCCACTATCCGTTATTTTCGTTTGTCTCCACTATCCACATTTGTGATTTAGATCCATCTATCCGTTATTTTCGTTTGTCTCCACTATCCACATTTGAGATTTAGATCCACTATCCGTTATTTTCGTTTGTCTCCACTATCCACATTTGTGATTTAGATCCACTATCCGTTATTTTCGTTTGTCTCCACTATCCACATTTGTGATTTAGATCCACTATCCGTTATTTTCGTTTGTCTCCACTATCCACATTTGTGATTTAGATCCACTATCCGTTATTTTCGTTTGTCTCCACTATCCACATTTGAGATTTAGATCCACTATCCGTTATTTTCGTTTGTCTCCACTATCCACATTTGTGATTTAGATCCACTATCCGTTATTTTCGTTTGTCTCCACTATCCACATTTGAGATTTAGATCCACTATCCGTTATTTTCGTTTGTCTCCACTATCCACATTTGAGATTTAGATCCACTATCCGTTATTTTCGTTTGTCTCCACTATCCACATTTGTGATTTAGATCCACTATCCGTTATTTTCGTTTGTCTCCACTATCCACATTTGTGATTTAGATCCACTATCCGTTATTTTCGTTTGTCTCCACTATCCACATTTGTGATTTAGATCCACTATCCGTTATTTTCGTTTGTCTCCACTATCCACATTTGAGATTTAGATCCACTGTCCGTTATTTTCGTTTGTCTCCACTATCCGTATTCGTGATTTAGATCCACTATCCGTTATTTTCGTTTGTCTCCACTATCCACATTTGTGATTTAGATCCACTATCCGTTATTTTCGTTTGTCTCCACTATCCACATTTCTGATTTAGATCCACTATCCGTTATTTTCGTTTGTCTCCACTATCCACATTTGTGATTTAGATCCACTATCCGTTATTTTCGTTTGTCTCCACTATCCACATTTGTGATTTAGATCCACTATCCGTTATTTTCGTTTGTCTCCACTATCCACATTTGAGATTTAGATCCACTATCCGTTATTTTCGTTTGTCTCCACTATCCACATTTGTGATTTAGATCCACTATCCGTTATTTTCGTTTGTCTCCACTATCCACATTTGTGATTTAGATCCACTATCCGTTATTTTCGTTTGTCTCCACTATCCACATTTGTGATTTAGATCCACTATCCGTTATTTTCGTTTGTCTCCACTATCCACATTTGTGATTTAGATCCACTATCCGTTATTTTCGTTTGTCTCCACTATCCACATTTGTGATTTAGATCCACTATCCGTTATTTTCGTTTGTCTCCACTATCCACATTTGTGATTTAGATCCACTATCCGTTATTTTCGTTTGTCTCCACTATCCACATTTGAGATTTAGATCCACTATCCGTTATTTTCGTTTGTCTCCACTATCCACATTTCTGATTTAGATCCACTATCCGTTATTTTCGTTTGTCTCCACTATCCACATTTGAGATTTAGATCCACTGTCCGTTATTTTCGTTTGTCTCCACTATCCACATTTGAGATTTAGATCCACTATCCGTTATTTTCGTTTGTCTCCACTATCCACATTTGAGATTTAGATCCACTATCCGTTATTTTCGTTTGTCTCCACTATCCACATTTGAGATTTAGATCCACTATCCGTTATTTTCGTTTGTCTCCACTATCCACATTTGAGATTTAGATCCACTATCCGTTATTTTCGTTTGTCTCCACTATCCACATTTGAGATTTAGATCCACTATCCGTTATTTTCGTTTGTCTCCACTATCCACATTTCTGATTTAGATCCACTATCCGTTATTTTCGTTTGTCTCCACTATCCACATTTGAGATTTAGATCCACTATCCGTTATTTTCGTTTGTCTCCACTATCCACATTTGTGATTTAGATCCACTATCCGTTATTTTCGTTTGTCTCCACTATCCACATTTGAGATTTAGATCCACTATCCGTTATTTTCGTTTGTCTCCACTATCCACATTTGAGATTTAGATCCACTATCCGTTATTTTCGTTTGTCTCCACTATCCACATTTGAGATTTAGATCCACTATCCGTTATTTTCGTTTGTCTCCACTATCCGTATTCGTGATTTAGATCCACTATCCGTTATTTTCGTTTGTCTCCACTATCCACATTTGAGATTTAGATCCACTATCCGTTATTTTCGTCTGGTTTTTCACTATTCGTATTTTTTATATATATCGTCAGTTGCTATTCGTATTCATGGTCTAGGTTTACTATCCACTATCCGCATCTAAATTTCTTTTCTTCATCCGCATCCACGGGCTAGATTTTCTATCCACCATTTGTATCCACATCCACGTCTTTCATCTACCATCTTTATCTACATCCACCACTTTTATCCACCATCTCCATCCACATCCAACTCTTTCATCCACCATCTTTATCCGCATCCACCTCTTTCACCCACCAACCTTATCCACATCCACCTCTTTCACCTACCATTTTTATCCGCATCCTCCTCTCTCATCCACCATCTTTATCCACATCCGCCTCTTTCATCCACATCACCACTTTCACCCACCATCTTTATCCACATCCTCCTCTCTCATCCACCATCTTCATCCACATCCTCCTCTCTCATGCACCATCTTTATCCACATCCACCTCTTTCACCCCCCCCTCTCCGCCCCCCCCCCTCCCATCCACCCGTGGCACCCGCGCGGCTTCCCCACCTGTT
>NC_091550.1:2692623-2707623 GCF_042767895.1 Penaeus vannamei
TAAGCATGTGTGAAGGTGTCGGCGTATGCTTGCTCTTCCCTCTGCACACGCCTATGTTCCCCCTGTCAGCACATGATGTATAATCTCTTTCCTTTCGTTCCAGTCCAATCAAATTAATGGTAGATAATGAACAACTTTCTACATTCATGCCCTCTCGTCATTTTTGTCAGGTTTGGAAATGAGACGTTTTGTTCAGGCGGATGAAAGTGCTAAACTCATCTCGGTGTGAGGGTGGTTGGAACATTCTGGTTGAGGGGGGTGGGGAGGGGTGGGGAGGGAGGGAGGGGGGAAGGGGGGGGGTTCTAGAATATTCTCTGAGAAAAAAAAGGAGTCGCGGTGTTAGATGCTGTCAGCTGCGTGTGTTCTTTCTACTGTTTCTGTCTCTCATTCTTTCTTTATATCTCTCTCTCTCTCTCGCTCTCTTTCTCGCTCGCTCGCTCTCCCGCTCTCTTTCTTTCTTTCTTTCTTTCTTTCTTTCTTTCTTTCTTTCTTTCTTTCTTTCTTTCTTTCTCTCTCTCTCTCTCTCTCTCTCTCTCTCTCTCTCTCTCTCTCTCTCTCTCTCTCTCTCTCTCTCTCTCTCTCTCTCTCTCTCTCTTCTTTCGTTTCCTTTCCTCTCTTCACCTTTACTCTCGTCTTTCATCTCTCCTCTCCTTTATTTCTCGTCTCTTTCCCACCTCTCACCTGGCCTTTCATTACCCTTTCTCGCGTCTCTCTCTTCTCTCTCATTTTCTTCCTGTTTGTGTTTCTTTCCATTTTCTCTCTCACTCCCTTGCTTTCTTGCTTGCTCTGTTAAATCTTTCCCATTCCCCTCGTGTTTGTCTTTGTCTCTCTCTTCCCCTCTCCCTCCTATGTCAGTTATTTTCCTTATATTTTCCTGTATCAGTTATTTTCATGTTAGTTATATTCCTGTCAATTACTTTCCTATTACTTATTTTCATGTTAGTTATTTTCCTGTCAATTATTTTCTTGTCAGTTATTTTTTCATGTTTTTTTCCTGTTAGTTATTTTCCTTCGTCAATTTTTTTTTCTCTTATTCAAGCTTACGATTTTTTCCTTGATTTGAAATCTTAATTCCAAACCGAGTCGAAAATGCAGCAAGCGCGACCGATCTCTCTCTCTCTTTCCTTTTCTTTTCTCTCTCTCTCTCTCTGTCTCTCTCTTTCTCTCTCTCTCTCTCCCTCTCCCTCTCTCTCTCCCTCTCTCCCTCTCTCTCTCCCTCTCTCCCTCTCTCTCTCTCTCTGTCTCGCAAAGTGACTGTGTTCGGAAGCGATGTTCCCCGTCTCCGAAAAGCAGTGAAAGGCGATCAGTTAAGTGCACTCCGCCCCGTCACTCGTCGTTCAGTGAAATATCGGGGCGAGAGTGCGGGTCGTGTCAGACGGCGGCGGCGGCGGTGGCGGCGTTAAAAAAAAAAAAAAAAAAAAAAAAAAAAAAAAAAAAAAGCTTTCGTTATGTATTTCGGGTGATGGATGGATTGAGAGGAGGTGAGGTGATTGTGAAGGGGGGAGGGGGAAGTGATACGGTCTTTGCGCTTCGTTTAGTGTTGGTTGGGGAGGGGGAGGATGTAGAGGGGGCGGGGTGGTTTAGGGGTGTTCATTTGGGGGGTTGAGTTAGATGTTACGTAGTTTTTTTTTTTTTTTGTGTGTGTGTGTGTGTGTGTGTGTGTGTGTGTGTGTGTGTGTGTGTGTGTGTGTGTGTGTGTGTGTGTGTGTGTGTGTGTGTGTACTTTGTTGATTTAGGTGTGGGTGGATATTTCTAGTTTCGTAGGTTTAGATGTGGGTGGGGTTGGTGAGCAAAGGGCACGTGAATGGGTTTGTGAATGGGTGGTCAGTTGGTGTGAGGGCTTCGTTAAGGCGCCATCGAGAGTAAAAGTTCTTGCACTCCAAAGGCAGAGAGAGAGAGAGAGAATGAAGGTTGCTACTTTTGGCTGCTCGTAGAGTCGACACAAACCGGATTGGGTCAGAGTAGGAAGCTGGGTCACGGCCTTTGACCCGGTCTTGTTTCTTCTCTCTCTCTCTCTCTCTCTTTCTTTCTTTCTTTCTTTCTTTCTTTCTTTCTTTCTTTCTTTCTTTCTCTCTCTCTCTCTCTCTCTCTCTCTCTCTTTCTTTCTCGTTCTTTTTTTTTTTCTTTCTTTCTTTCTTTCTTTCCTCTCTCTCTCTCTCTCTCTCTCTCTTTCTCTCTCTCTCTCTCTCTCTCTCTCTCTCTCTCTCTCTCTCTCTCTCTCTCTCTCTCTTACTCCGCTTCCCCCTCCTTCCTTCTCCTCCTCTTTCCCTCCCCTTTCGCCCCCTACCCCTTCCCTCTCTTCCTCTTTTACTGTGCTTCCTCTTCCTCATCTTTCATTCCCCCCTTTCTTCTCTTTCTCTTTTACTCAATCTTCATCACTAGTATTATCACTATGACATCATTATTATTATTAGTCGCCATCACCACCCTCTGCATTATCACCATCATCACTTTCTCCCGCATGATCACCATCAGTCACCATCACCGCCTTCTGGTGCATCACCATCCTCATCACTTTCTCTTGCAATATCACCATCAGTCACCATCACCACCTTCTCCAAAGTTATCACCATCAGTCACAATCACCATCATTTCTTCCATTATCACCATCAGTCACCATCACCATCACTTTCTCCACCATTATTATACCATTAGTCACCATCACCTTCACCATTATCGCCATCAACAGACTTCGCACCGTCACGTGACTCATGTTATTGACATAGTGTGCCTCCGAAATCGGTGCCAGATAGCAGTGCGATTAGATAACGCCCCCCCCCCCCGCCCGGTCCTTCTGGTAGCCTCGGTCGGGTGGCAGCGGGTGGCACTATGGGGCAAGGTGATAGCCCGAGCCAAGGTTGATGTTAGTCTCTCTCCCTCCCTCTCTGTTTCTGTCTCTCTCTTTCTTTTTCTTTTCGCTGTTTCTCTCTCTTTTTCTCTCTCGATTTCTCTCTCTCTCTCTCTCTCTCTCTCTCTCTCTCTCTCTCTCTCTCTCTCTCTCTCTCTCTCTCTCTCTCTCTCTCTCTCTCTCTCTCTCTCTCTCTCCCTCTCCCTCTCCCCCTCCCTCCCTCCCTCCCTCCCCCTCTCCCTCCCTCCCTTCCTCCCTCTCCCTCCTCCCTCCCTCCCTCCCTCCCTCCCTCCCTTCCTCCCTCCCTTTATTCACCACCTCCCATCTTTTCTCTCTCCTCCCTTCCGTCTGTCCACCATACGTATCTTCCCACATCCTCATTCCTCCTGCGCGTCGGGTATGTCACAAGAGATGGGCATTTGTACCCGCCGAGACCAGGAGAATAATGCATGTTTTTTGGGGGGGCAGTTTTGTTGCTACTTCTCACGAGGGAAGTCGTGTTTATTTGCGGGTGTCTCCCTGCGTTTCGTAAGGGGATTTGCCTTTGTGCGGGATTGTTTTTTTTTTTTGCTCTGTTTACTGAGGGAATTTGCCTTTGTGCGGGATTGTTTTTTTTTGCTCTATTTACTAAGAGAATTTACCTTTGTGCGTGATTTTTTTCTGGTTCGTAAGAGAATTTACCTTTGTGTGTGATTTGTTTTCGTTTACTGAGAATTTAACTTTGTGCATGATTTTTATTTTTTTTTTGCTCTGTTTCGTAAGAGAATTTACCTTTGTGCGGGATTTTTTTTCTCTGTTTCGTAAGAGAATTTACCTTTGTGCATGTTTTTTTTCGTTTCCTAAGAGAATTTACCTTTGTGCATGATTTTTTTTTCTGTTTCGTAAGAGAATTTACCTTTGTGCATGATTTTTTTTTCTGTTTCGTAAGAGAATTTACCTTTGTGCGTGATTTGTTTTCTCTGTTTGCTAAGAGAATTTACCTTTGTGCGTGATTTTTTTTGCTCTGTTTACTGAGAGAATTTACCTTTGTGCGGGATTTTTTTCCTCTGTTTCGTAAGGGGATTTACCTTTGTGCGGGATTTTTTTGCTCTGTTTACTAAGAGAATTTACCTTTGTGCAGGATTTTTTTTTCGTTTACTAAGAGAATTTGCCTTTGTGCGTGATTTTTTTTGCTCTGTTTACTGAGAGAATTTGCCTTTGTGCGTGATTTTTTTTTTCGTTTACTAAGAGAATTTACCTTTGTGCAGGATTTTTTTTTCTGTTTCGTGAGAGAATTTACCTTTGTGCGTGATTTTTTTTTCTCTGTTTACTAAGAGAATTTACCTTTGTGCGTGATTTTTTTTCTTCTGTTTACTGAGAATTTACCTTTGTGCGTGATTTTTTTTTTCTCTGTTTACTAAGAGAATTTACCTTTGTGCGGGATTTTTTTTCTTCTGTTTACTGAGAATTTGCCTTTGTGCGTGATTTTTTTTTTCTGTTTCGTAAGAGAATTTACCTTTGTGCGTGATTTTTTTCTTCTGTTTACTGAGAATTTACCTTTGTGCGTGATTTTTTTTTTCTGTTTCGTAAGGGGATTTACCTTTGTGCTTGATATTTTTTTTGCTCTGTTTACTGAGAGAATTTACCTTTGTGCGTGATTTGTTTTCTCTGTTTACTAAGAGAATTTACCTTTGTGCGGGATTTTTTTCTCTGTTTACTAAGAGAATTTACCTTTCTGTAGGATTTTTTTTCTCTGTTTCGTAAGGGGATTTACCTTTGTGCGCGATTTTTTTGCTCTGTTTACTAAGAGAATTTACCTTTGTGCAGGATTTTTTTTTCGTTTACTAAGAGAATTTGCCTTTGTGCGTGATTTTTTTTTTCGTTTACTAAGAGAATTTACCTTTGTGCGTGATTTTTTTTTCTGTTTACTAAGAGAATTTACCTTTGTGCGTGATTTTTTTTTCTGTTTACTAAGAGAATTTACCTTTGTGCGTGATTTTTTTTTCTGTTTCGTGAGAGAATTTACCTTTGTGCGTGATTTTTTTTTCTGTTTCGTGAGAGAATTTACCTTTGTGCGTGATTTTTTTTTCTGTTTCGTGAGAGAATTTACCTTTGTGCGTGATTTTTTTTTCTGTTTCGTGAGAGAATTTACCTTTGTGCGTGATTTTTTTTTCTCTGTTTACTAAGAGAATTTACCTTTGTGCGTGATTTTTTTTCTTCTGTTTACTGAGAATTTACCTTTGTGCGTGATTTTTTTTTGCTCTGTTTACTAAGAGAATTTACCTTTGTGCGTGATTTTTTTTTCTGTTTACTAAGAGAATTTACCTTTGTGCATGATTTTTTTCGTTTCCTAAGAGAATTTGCCTTTGTGCATGATTTTTTTCGTTTCCTAAGAGAATTTGCCTTTGTGCATGATTTTTTTCGTTTCCTAAGAGAATTTACCTTTGTGCATGATTTTTTCCGTTTACTAAGAGAATTTGCCTTTGTGCATGATTTTTTTCTGGTTCGTAAGAGAATTTACCTTTGTGCATGATTTTTTCCGTTTCATAAGAGAATTTACCTACTTGTGCATGATTTTTTTTCCGTTTCCTAAGAGAATTTGCCTTTGTGCATGATTTTTTTCTGGTTCGTAAGAGAATTTACCTTTGTGCATGATTTTTTTCTGGTTCGTAAGAGAATTTACCTTTGTGCATGATTTTTTTCGTTTCCTAAGAGAATTTACCTTTGTGCATGATTTTTTCCGTTTCCCAAGAGAATTTACCTACTTGTGCATGATTTTTTTCCCGTTTCCTAAGAGAATTTACCTTTGTGCATGTTTTTTTCTGTTTCCTAAGAGAATTTACCTTTGTGCATGATTTTTTTTCTCCGCTTCTTAAGAAAATTTACCTGTATTTGTGCATGATTTTCATCGTTGAAATACGTTTCCTAAGAGCATTTACCTTTTTTGTACATGACTTCCTACGATTCACGCGAAAATGTAGGCCTACCTTTATTTGCGCATGACTTCCTACATTTCGTAAGAGAATTTACCTTTATTTGTGCATGATTTTCTCCCTGTCACAAGGGAATTCACCTGTTGTGCATGACTCGGACAAGTCAGAAGAGACGACATTGCCCTGTCTGTCTGAATGGCGTCATGGCAGCTTGGATCTCTCTCTTTCATGGTGATGTTTATGGTGGTGATGATGATGGTAATGATGATGATGATTATGATAATGATGGTGATGGTGATGATGATGATGGTAACTATAAGGATGATATTGATAACAGTAATGATGATATTGATAATTATAATGATATCGATGACTATAATGATGATATTGGTAACTATAATGATTTTATTGATAATTATGATGATGATAATAATTATAATGATATCGATGACTATAATGATGATATTGGTAACTATAATGATGGCAATGATGATAGTAATAATGATGGTAATGATCTTATTGTTACTGTTATTATTTTTTGTTATTGTTGACATCATTATTGCTATTACTATTATTATTAATGCCATCATTAATATCATTCTCATCATTCATCCATCGATCTATATGCATTCACTCTCCCTTCGCTTCAAAGTGTCCAAAAAGGGTGCGTAGGGGATTCCCCTTCCTCGCCGGCGCGGTCGAAGGCTCTCGAAGTGTTGACTAATGTCCGTGTCCTTGGATCATTACGCAAGCGGTTCGTTATCTGGAAGGCGCCGATAGTGCCGGTGGTGTCACGTGCGTTGCAGGTTAATTAATCACTCATCCGGATTGATCCCGAGGTAGCTCATTGCGCGGTGTTCTTGTGCTGTGGGTACGTCGGGGTGGGTTTTGGGTGGGTTGGGGTGCGTCGGGGTGGGTTTTGGGTGGGGGTGGGGTTAGGGGAGGTGGGTGGGTTAGGGTGGGTGGGATGGGTGGGTTTCGGGTGGGTTAGGGTGGGCGGTGGGTTTCGGGTTGGGTGGGGTTAGGGGGAGGGGTGGTAGGGGTGGGTTGGGGTGGGGTGGGGTGGGTGGGTTTTGGGTGGGGTGCGTCGGGGTGGGTTTTGGGTGGGTTGGGGTGACGTGGTCTTGATTCGTGGTGTTCGTTTTTTTTATGTGTTGTTCTTTTTGTTTGTTTCTGGTATGGTTTGGTCGTTTGTTTGTTTGTCTCTGTGTGTTTGTGTTCGTCTCTTTTTCTTTCTATCTGGCTGCTTAGCTCTCTCTCTCTCTCTCTCTCTCTCTCTCTCTCTCTCTCTCTCTCTCTCTCTCTCTCTCTCTCTCTCTCTCTCTCTCTCTCTCTCTCTCGCTCTCTCTCTCTCTCTTTCTCGCTGTCTCTCTCTCTCTCGCTCTCTCTCTCTCTCTCGCTCTCTCGCTCTCTCTCGCTCTCGCTCTCGCTCTCGCTCTCTCTTTGTCTCTCTCTCTCCCTCTCCCTCTCTCTCTCTCTCTCTCTCTCTCTCTCTCTGTCTCTCTCCCTTTCTCTTTCCTCTCCCTCTCCCTCTCCCTATCACTCCCTCCCTCTACCTTTTTCTCCTTCTCTCCCTCTCTCCCTCTCACCCTCCCTGAAAACGTTGACGTAAGTTGACGAGTCCATATCCTTCTGTGGTAAGTATTTAACTGCCTTGTTTACTCGATGCAAATAACTCATTTAGCCTTTTATCTCGTCCAAAATATCACTTAAAGGTCAGCTTTCACGTAGAGGTCAAGGGAATAGTTTGGCATTCGACTTGTTTAGGATGGTTTGGTTTTGTTTGTTTGTTTTTGTGTACATAGACAGATAGAGGTTTTGACTAAATAGGGAGATAGTTGTTGTTGTTTTTTACGTTTTTTCTCTTTCTTTGTTTTTTATTGGTATTTTGTGGTATTTGGTTGATAAATTCGTTCGTTTTATTGATTATCGAGATGTTTTTGTTTTCGTGTGTCCTTGTTTTAGTTTGCATTCTCTCTCCAGTTTTTCTCTTCGAAAAATAAACCTTTAACTGACAGTAATAATAGTAATAATAATAGTAATGATGATAATGATAATAATGATGATAATAATAATTATAATAATGATAATAATAATAATGATAATGATGATAATAATGATGACGATAATGAAAATAGTAATAGTTATAGTAATAATGATAATAGTAATAGTAATAGTAATAATAGTAACAATGATAATAATGATAATGATAATAATGATAAGAATGATGACGATAATGATAATAATAATAATAAACAAATGATAAAAAGACAAGAAATCGTAATAATAGAACGATTGAGTCATTGATATGAGGAAGTGTGACGTAACACCGAAGGCTTAAGTCACAGCCGACCTGTCTCCTCGGCGGATTCGGACAGCGCCTCGGGACCAAAGGGGGGTAATCTGCTCTTATCTGGATGGGCTCCCCTTTGCCTCAGGGGTGGGGGGTGGGGGGGTGGGGGTGGGAGTGGGGGGTTAGAGGCAGTTTTTTAGCAAGGGTAGTGGGCGGAGGGAGGGAGGGGGGAGGGGGGTGGGGGTGGGGGTGGGGGGGGTTAGAGGCAGTTTTTAGCAAGGGTAGTGGGCGGAGGGAGGGAGGGGGGGTGGGGTGGGAGTGGGGGTTAGAGGCAGTTTTTAGCAAGGGTAGTGGGCGTTGGGGGGGAGGGGGGAGGGGGGGAGGGGGACTGAGGGACGTCGCCTATATTAAATTTGGGTTTTGGTCTTGTTGTTGTTGTTTATAAGGATTGTAATTATTGTTTTGGTGTTATGATTATCATGATGTGTTCATTGTTATAATTATCATCATTGGTATTATTATTGTTTTTATCGTATTGCTGTCGTTGTTATTGTTATTATTATTTTATTACCATTAGTCATCAGTATGTTTATTATTCTTATTGTTGACTTTATATATTTGTTATTGTGTTCCTTATTACCGTCGTTACTGGTTCAAGTATTACTGTTCTTACGTTTTCTTTAATTATTTATCAATAATGATAATCAATAATCTATATCTACATCTATATCTACTTGTTACTACAGCTTCGTCTGTTATTTAGTTAGAGTCATTACCGATACAGTGTCTTTCGTAATTATCATCATTATTAGGAATGATATTAATGTAAGAATGAATATGTAGAGCAATACTTGAAGTAGAAATGATAGACGCATCTTGAAGATTATTATAATTTTCGTCGATATTATCATCACCATTATTGCCATCACAATTACCATTATTATCGGCATACACACCATCGCCATCACCACTATTACTACTGCCATTACCTCTGTAATTATCAACATCATCACCACCACCACCATCATCATGGTCATCGTTGTCATTATCATCGTCATCATAGTTCATCCTCTTCCTCATCATCAGCACCATCATCGTTATTATCATCATCACCATCATCGTTATCCTCCTCCTCCTCCTCACCATCATCGTTATCATCATCATCGCCGTCATCCTCATTATCATCATTATCGTCCTCGTCCTCGTCCTCCTCTTCCTCCTCCTCATCATCGTCATCATCATAACCATCATCCTCATTATCATCATCATCATCATCATCATCACCATCCTCCTCGTCATCTTCCTCCTCATCATCATCATCATCATTATCATCTTGCCTGGAACGAAACAGAAATGACATCTCACCCCGACTCGTTCACACCAGAACCGCAGCCGCCGTTCCGCAGTCCGAAGCGCTACGTTCTGAGCGGATCCAAACCTTTTCCTCTCGGGTGAAGGGGAGTCCAGGCCTTCGTTGCCAATCCAGCTGGAAGTCTGTAAACAAATGGTCCGAGGAAATGGCGTCTAAGTTGTTCGGTGGTGCTAGATATTAAGTGTGTTTGCGTGTCATGTCTGTGTCTTTGTCTGTCTGTTTCTGTATCTCTGTCTGTCTCTGTTTCTGTTTCTCTGTCTGTCTGTCTCTGTTTCTCTGTCTGTCTGTCTCTGTTTCTCTGTCTGTCTGTCTCTGTTTCTCTGCCTGTCTCTGTCTCTCTGTCTCTGTCTCTGTCTCTCTCTCTCTCTCTCTCTCTCTCTCTCTCTCTCTCTCTCTCTCTCTCTGTCTCTTTCTCTCTTCTCTCTCTCTCTCTTCTCTCTCTCGCTCTCTTCTCTCTCTCTCTCTCTCTCTCTTCTCTCTCTCTCTCTCTCTCTCTCTCTCTCTCTCTCTCTCTCTCTCTCTCTCTCTCTCTCTCCCTCTCTCTCTCTCTCTCTCTCTCTCTCTCTCTCTCTCTCTCTCTCTCTCTCTCTCTCTCTCTCTCTCTCTCTCTCTCTCTCTCTCTCTCGTTTTGTCGAGATGAATCTTGGGTGTGGTATCTTCTGAGACAATTTAGAGGCGCAGGTAGGGAACTGGTTTAGGGCGGTAACAGCCTGATAAAACATTTTTGATGCTCCGTATGCCTTGTTTGGGTCATTGATATTGGGGAAACGGCAGCACAGCTCACCGGCGCGTTTCATCAGTATGGAACGAGGGTACCTTACTGGGTATTGTTTTGGCTGAATATTAAGAGTCGATTTTGTTTATTTTGCAACTCTTGAAAGGCGATGGGAGAACGACGAGGAAATGGGGCATCGGATTCCGCTCCGACCGATGGCCAGGATGCCCACTCGAGTAAGGAGTAACGCCTTGGAGGCTCTCATGTCGGATACCTACTTACTCGAGCATGCAAGTCACCGAGGGAATGCCGCGTGCGCGTGTTCGGACGACGGGAGGAGCCGAGTTGCCTGTTCGCCATTAATAACGCCATTTTGAAGCGCATATTATTCAAATACGAGGCGTAGATCTCCCCATTTCCGTCGACGCCGGATGTGCGGAAGTATTCGTTGAAGAATGCACAATCAGGTGATTTGGGACGATAATGCTGGGAAATTACGGATGCGTTATCACGAGTTGGCAACCGAGTCCACTACGTTTGTCTGAGCTGAATCGCTGGGGGTTGAGGGGCGCGAGGCGGACCGCGAGCCTCAGTATCAGTTCGGGAGTAGTGAGAGAAAGGTTGTCGCTCATGGTAGCGCCTTCTATTATTTGTTATTCGATTGTGAATATTACGGTGCAGTGGTGATCGTTTTGTTCTACATCAGCCACTCTCGAAAGGCAAAGGACAGTCGTAGAAAAGACTTTGGAGCCTGTATGTTGCGATATATTAGGCTTTTCTTTTTTTGAATCAAGTAGATAGTTTTTAACACAAAGCAGTGAAGGTACCGGGATGAATGACCATAATATTGACTAGCGGCCGACACCCAAGAGAAACAGGTGTTGAATGGAAGCAAATGTCCATTTTATGGATGAAAGTAACGGAAAAATGGAGTAGTTATTATTCATATAAATATGAAGTACGATTTTTATTTAGCAGGTTATGCGAATCGTCCGAATGTTGTTCTAGAAGTTATTATTGTCGCGGCTTCATAAAAATACGAGGAAAAATTATAGCACGATCCGCAGAAATACGTTCTCAGTACAGCTAAGACCTCAGAAACCTGAAACAAGTATAGATATTTTTGAGCAAGAACATACATATTCATCTTTTTCTTTTTCCAAGTTTTGAAAGTCTCGCGAAAAAGCCAGTCAGGCCCCAGGTGCTAAGTTCGTAAGGTCTTCTCGCTTCCCTCCCTTCCCCCTTCCCCTTCCCTTTTACCACTTCCTCCTTCTGCCCCCTTCCCATTCCCCCTTCTCCCTTTACCTTCCTCCAACCCCCTTCCCTCCTCCCCTTCCTCCTAGCCCATCCCCCTTCCCTTTTACCTCTTTCTCCTTCTACCCCCTTCCCATTCCCCTCTTCTCCCTTTACCTTCCTCCAACCCCCTTCCTTCTTCCCCTTCATCCAACCCCCTTCCCTCTTCCCCTTCATCCAACCCCCTTCCCCCTTCCTCCTCCCCTCCCTGTCCCTTCCCTTTTCCCCCCTTCCCCCTCCTCCTCCCCCTCCCTCGTCGTCGTCTTCACATCGGCGAGGTTCCCCCAAGACGCGCAGCTTTCTCCCGAGCTCCTTGGTTTTCCCTGCAGATGTTCGGGGCTTCGGGGGACCGCAGAAAGCAGCCGTTTCGGTGGTCTTTCTCGCCGCCCGCTCGCTCTCTGACTCAGGCACCTGGGTTTCTCTTCATTCATACGCCCGTCTGTTTTTTTTTTTTTTTTTTTTTTTTAAGTTTGTTTTCGTGTTTGTTTTGTTTTGTTTTTTGTTGCTTGTTTGGTTTTTGGTTCGTTATTCTGTTGTTTTTTAATATGTTTGTCTGATTGTTTTTCTCCTTTTTTTAGGTTATTTTCGTGTTTTTTTTATTGTTCTTTGTTCTTTTTTTTGGGATATTCTGTTTATTTTTTTTTAAGTTTAGATTCGATAATGTCTTGGTGGGTTTGGCTTTGTTATTTTCGGACGGACGTGGAAGGAGAAAAATAAAGATAAATTTACTGCGAAGGAAAAGAACAATTAATCAGTGTGTTTGTTATAAGCCTTGGAGGTCTGTTTGGCGAGGGAGGTACACTTAAATACGCGGGGCTGTTTGAGAAAGGGGTTTCTGGCAGGGTCGTGCTAATGGTCATTTAATTTATTTTTGTTTTTTTATTTATTTATTTTTTTCTCCTTCGCGGGGTCGTGTCATTGAAAGGGTTGTCCGAAACCGCTCGTTGACCGAATTAGAAAATAAAAAAATAAAGTGTAAACATGGCCTCTTGATCGTATCTTATGCTCGTTCCCCTTGTGTGTACAGTTGTAAGCACTTTTAATTGAAAAAAAAGAAAAAAAAAAGGACCAGAGAGTGTAATTTTTGTGTCGTTGAGGAAAAAAGAGAGGACAGAGCGGCGAGGAGGAGAGCGAGAGGCAAGGGAAAGCCTGGAAGGACTTTCTCGAGGGTAGTAGGTCCAGCTCCTGCAGAGGCGGCTTCATCATGACTTCCATTATGAAGATTTACAGCAAGGCCACCAAAAGGGTAAGTGCGTGAGGGAGATTATTGTTTTGTGGATTTATTTTTAAGGGTTGATTTGTTTTGTTTATTGTGTTATTTTTGTTCTTATGTTGTTTTTTGTGTTTTTGGTTTATGTATATTTGTTCTTATATTTTTTTGTGTATTTTTGTTTTGTATAATTTTATTTATGTTATTTTTGTGTATTTTTGTTTTATGTGATTTTATTTTATGTTATTTGTATTATGTTATATGTTATTATTTTTTATAATTACGTTTTGAGTTTTTTTTTTATTATTTTCGTTTATATATTTGTAGGTGTTTAATTATAGGTTTATTTATTTAATCTTTTATTTGTATAAGTTGGTGTTTATTTTTAGGGTCTGAATTATTTTTATAAATATTTTTTCATGTACGTATTTGTTGACCTTTATTTTTAGGTTTTGAGTTGTTTATATATATATATTTGTTGGCATTTGTTGGCGTTTATTTTTAGGTTTTGAGTTGTTTATTTATATATTTGTTGGCGTTTATTTTTAGGTTTTGAGTTGTTTATTTATATAATTGTCGGTGTTTATTTTTATTTGTCATATAGAAATAAGGGGTATGGCTATGTATTTTTGCTTGGTAGTATTTTTTGGGTACAGTGTAGTTAATAGAGGCCTTGGGTAGTTTTGGTCGCCATTGTTTTTTGAAATAGTGTAATTGGTTATTTCACTGAGGGGAGGGGGAGGGGTGGGGAGGGTAGGAGAGGGGGAGGGAGAGGGAGGGTCCAGTTTGCGAGAGTGAATGAGGAATATTGTTGTCAGTCGCGTTGTCAGTAGTTTAAGATAAAGGAGAGCTGTTTATCTCCTCCAGATTTTAAAATCCTAATCTTATCCGAGTAGAAGTCCCTATTTGGAGAGTATGAAAGGAATGTCGAGTTGATAAGGGAAGCGATAAGGATAAGAAGGAAAAAAATGTGTTATTAATATGGCGATAAGAATATTAAAAGAATAAATAAATGGCTCTGAGGGAAGTGCCTTTCACCTTTCGTTTTCCCCCCGGGGGGTTTGGCTTAAAATAAAAGAAAGAAAAAGGGAAGAAAAAAAAAAGTCAGCTGTAAAGAAAGCACGGAGCAGGTGACACGCCGCTGAGAAAGTCACGTCGTAACAGCTGCGCCGCCGAAGTTGTGTCAGCGGCGGGGCGTTGATAACACTTGGAACGCTTCATATCACGTCGACTGCAGCTGTTATCGGTTCCCTCCTGCGCGGCTCTCTTGACCTTCACGCTTGGGTATCGGCACCGGTTCAATAAAACGTGACGTCGATTTGAAGGGGATGTATGGGGGGGTATTTTTTTCTCGGTTTATTTCTATTATTTCTCGGGTTTTGGGAGATTGTTTGGGGCTGGTGTTTCGAGTCTGGAGAGGGAGAGAGAGAGGGAGAGAAAGAGACAGAGGGAGAGGGAGAGGGAGAGAAAGAGACAGAGGGAGAGAGAGAGAAAGAGAGAGAGGGAGAAGGAGAGAAAGAGACAGAGGGAAAAAAAGAGACAGAGGGAGAGGGAGAAAGAGAGAGAGAGAGCAAGGACCTTAGGTGACGGGCAGGGAAGTTAATGTATCGTCTTAATCAGGAAAGGATCATTACGAGAGAAGAGGTAATTAACGAAAATGTATAAAAGGGAGGGGGAGGGGGGGGGGGGGGAATGCTGGGTAAGTGCTCGCTCCGAACCATCGCTCATTATTATTCGAGTAAATTGATTTATTTTGATTCGTATTTACTCTGGCGTGGATTCAACAGCGGGGGGGGGGGGGGTGTTTGCGGGGACACTGAAGGTCGCGAAAGTAAAGGCATGGGGTTAATGGGAGGGGGGGGGAGGGGGTTGGCGGCTATTGGGGGGGGGGGGGTTGGCTCTCGTCTCGTTGGGACTGGTGGGTGATGGGCGCTCGTGTGAGTGTTTTTGTTCTAAGTTTGGGGTTTGTTATGCTTATCCTTGGTTCAACGTAGGGTGCGAGTGTGGGAGGTGGAAAGTGGTGGAATGATGATTTAATATTCAGGATGCTATTACTACTAATATTATACTACTGCTACTATTACTACTACTACTACTACTACTATCACTACTACTACTACTACTACTACTACTACTACTACTACTACTACTACTACTACTACTACTACTATCACTACTACTACTACTACTACTACTACTACTACTACTACAACTACTACTACAACTACAATTACTATTACCATTACTACTACTACCATTACTACTGCTACCATTACTACTACAACAACAACTACTACTACTACTACTACTACTACTACTACTACTACTACTACTACTACTACTACTACTACTACTAC
>NC_091550.1:2715123-2722623 GCF_042767895.1 Penaeus vannamei
CTATTGCCGGGTGTTGTAATCGGTGCGTAGTGGGCGGGTTGGCAGGAGGTGGGCGCGGTCGGAAATTTACGGTGCGACTCTTTTCAATTTTTAGTTTTTTAGTTTTTTATCTTGTGGGTGGGTGTGGTATTCAATTTTGTTTTATTTTTAATTGTTTGTCTTGTGGGTGGGTGTGGTATTCAATTTTGTTTTATTTTTAATTGTTTGTCTTGTGGGTGGGTGTGATATTCAGTTTTGTTTTATTTTTATTTGTTTGTCTTGTGGGTGGGTGTGGTATTTAATTTTGTTTTATTTTTAATTGTGAATGTTGTGGGTGGGTGTGGTATTCAATTTTGTTTTATTTTTATTTGTTTGTCTTGTGGGTGGGTGTGGTATTCAATTTTGTTTTATTTTTATTTGTTTGTCTTGTGGGTGGGTGTGGTATTAATTTTGTTTTATTTTTATTTGTTTGTCTTGTGGGTGGGTGTGGTATTCAGTTTTGTTTTATTTTTAATTGTTTGTCTTGTGGTTGGGTGTTGTATCCTATTTTCTTTTATTTTTGTTTGTTTGTCTTGTGGGTGGGTGTGATATTCAATTTTGTTTTATTTTTAATTGTTTGTCTTGTGGGTGGGTGTGGTATTCTGTTTTGTTTTATTTTAATTGTTTGTCTTGTGGGTGGGTGTGGTATTAATTTTGTTTTATTTTTAATTGTTTGTCTTGTGTGGGTGGGTGTGATATTCAATTTTGTTTTATTTTTGATTGTTTGTCTTGTGGGTGGGTGTGGTATTCAATTTTGTTTTATTTTTAATTGTTTGTCTTGTGGGTGGGTGTGATAGTCAGTTTTGGTTTATTTTTATTTGTTTGTCTTGTGGGTGGGTGTGGTATTCAATTTTGTTTTATTTTTATTTGTTTGTCTTGTGGGTGGGTGTGGTATTCAATTTTGTTTTATTTTTATTTGTTTGTCTTGTGTGGGTGGGTGTGGTATTTTATTTTGTTTTATTTTTAATTGTGAATCTTGTGGGTGGGTGTGGTATTCAATTTTGTTTTATTTTTGTTTGTTTGTCTTGTGGGTGGGTGTGATATTCAATTTTGTTTTATTTTTAATTGTTTGTCTTGTGGGTGGGTGTGGTATTCAGTTTTGTTTTATTTATAATTGTGAATCTTGTGGGTGGGTGTGGTATTCAATTTTGTTTTATTTTTGTTTGTTTGTCTTGTGGGTGGGTGTGATATTCAATTTTGTTTTATTTTTTGATTGTCTTGTGGGTGGGTGTGGTATTCAGTTTTGTTTTATTTTTGATTGTTTGTCTTGTGGGTGGGTGTGGTATTCAATTTTGTTTTATTTTTAATTGTTTGTCTTGTGGGTGGGTGTGGTATTCAGTTTTGTTTTATTTTTAATTGTGAATCTTGTGGGTGGGTGAGGTATTCAGTTTTGTTTTATTTTTAATTGTGAATCTTGTGGGTGGGTGAGGTATTCAGTTTTGTTTTATTTTTATTTGTTTATCTTATGGGTGGGTGTGATATTCAGTTTTGTTTTATTTTTGATTGTCTTGTGGGTGGGTGTGGTATTCAGTTTTGTTTTATTTTTGATTGTTTGTCTTGTGGGTGGGTGTGGTATTCAATTTTGTTTTATTTTTATTTGTTTGTCTTGTGGGTGGGTGTGGTATTCAATTTTGTTTTATTTTTATTTGTTTTTGTGGGTGGGTGTGGTGTTCAATTTTGTTTTATTTTTAATTGTTTGTCTTGTGGGTGGGTGTGGTATTCAATTTTGTTTTATTTTTAATTGTTTGTCTTGTGGGTGGGTGTGGTATTCAGTTTTGTTTTATTTTTAATTGTTTATTTTGTGGATGGGTGTGATATTCGTGCTTATAGTACCTGTTGGATCTTCATTTTGAATATCAGACACGTGTCAAGAAGTTCATAGAAGAAGGCAGTGTTATAGAAAGTAGTCTGTCTGGAATGTCTATAACCCATGAAGAATTTTTTTTTATATATAAAGTCGAAAGTGTAAATGACAAATTATTGCAAAAGAAGCCAAAAAAAAAAACTCCTTAATAACGTGAAATTTCACAATCGAAGAATGCAACAGAAAACGAAAACAAAGTAACCGAAAAAAGAAAAGAAAAAAAAGAACTCGGTGAAATGAGACGAAAGGGGGGAGAGGGAAGAGGCGCGAGAGAGAGGAATGTGGGCAGTGCAGACGGTCGGGGGCGCTATTGCTGGGGCTCCAGGAATGTCGGAAGGTCGGGTCGGGGAGGAGGAGGCTTTATGATCTGCGGGGAGGAAGGCGGGAAGACGGGGGAGGAGGGGAAGGCGGGAAGACGGGGAGGAGGGAAGGGGAGAGGTAGGGAGAGAGGGGGGGGAGGGAGAGGGAAAGGGAGGAAGGGAGAGAGAGGGAAAGGGAGGAAGGGAGGGGGTGTAGAGAGAGAGGGAGAGGATGTGGGAGAGAATGGTAGGATGGGGATGAGGGAGGAAGAGAGGGGAGGAAAGGGTGAAGAGAGAGGGAGGAAAGGGGTGGAGAGAGAGGGAGGAAAGGGTGGAGAGAGAGGGAGGAAAGGGGTGGAGAGAGAGGGAGGAAAGGGTGGAGAGAGAGGGAGGAAAGGGTGGAGAGAGAGGGAGGAAAGGGTGGAGAGAGAGGCAGGAAAGGGTGGAGAGAGAGGGAGGAAAGGGTGGAGAGAGAGGGAGGAAAGGGTGGAGAGAGAGGGAGGAAAGGGAGAGAGAGAGAGAGAGAGAGAGAGAGAGAGAGAGAGAGGGAGAGAGGCAGAAACATACGAGACATAATATTGGGGAAAGTGCCGGAAAATGAAAAGTGGAGTGAAAAGGAATTAATGATAAAAAAAACACACACAACGGTCCACGGAGAGACTCGAAGCTCAGACGAGTGACCAAGCGGACGTGCGGGCGTGCGGGCGGGCGAGTCTTCCCTGCCGAAGGCCCCGAGGAAGGGCGTGCTGACGTAAGGGCGAGGGAAGGAAGAGAGGAAGAGGAGGAAGACGGAGAGAGCCGCAACAGAACGGTAAAGATAGGGAGAGAGCGAGAACCGGAGAACCAGGAACGAGCGGAGAATGGGTGGTTGGGAGCCGCATGAAAGAAAAAGGTCGTTGAGTTTTTTGTTTTTTTCTTTCTTTCTTTCCTTATCTTCCTAGCGTGGAAAAGCGAGGAGAAGCGACAGCCGAAACGAGCGAAGCAAAGGGGTGTAGAATAGACACAGGCGTGGGCGGTTATGCCACATTCGACGGGAAGCCAAAGTGGGGTTATAAAGGCACGCGTAAAGTAGGGATGCGAGTGTGTTTGTGTGTTGGAAAGCCGCTATGGCGTCCCCTGGCGTATCTCACTTTCTAGGCTTCCGCGAGGCGAGAGCGGCTGGAAGGGAGGGGGGGGAGGGAGGGAGGAAGGGACGAAGAGGGGGAGGAGGGGAGGGAGGAAGGCGCTATAAAGGTGGGGAGGAGAGGAAGAGAGGAAGGGGCTAAGGGATATGTGTGGGATGGAGGATGGGGCTAAGGGAGGGGAGGAAGGGACTAAGAGGGGGAGGTGGGCGAGGGAGGAAGGCGCTATAAAGGTGGGGAGGAGAGGAATGGGCTAAGGGAGAGGTGGGGGATGGAGGAAGGGGTTTAGGGGCGAGGAAAGGACTCAGAGGGAGGAAGAGGAAGGAGAAAGGGACGGAGGAGGGAGAGGGAGGAAGGGACTAGGAGGGAGGAGGGGGAGGGAGGAAGGGACCAAGGAAGGGAAGAAGAAGATACTGGATGGAGAGAGGGAGAGGATGCCGCTCTGATAAACTCGTCCCATTATCTTCCTTTTTTTTTGTATTCGGACCTCAATCGACCTAAACCGCCTCAAAGGACTCGTGGCACTCATGGTACTTTTCCCTTGAAGCTGAATCGAGGGGCTCTCAGCTGCTGCACGGACGGCTGCCTTCATCCCGGGGCCTCCTTCCCTCCAGCCGGGGCGTGTGGACGCGAAGGGCACCTGACCCACATTAACACTTACATGCTCACAGACACAGATACACACGCACACGCTGGTACTGGATGGCGCACACATATTTTATGCTCAGTGATCTGTCATGGAGAGAGAGAGAGAGGAGATCGTATGCGTACATGTGGGCGTATGTTAACGCACATAGGAGCCGACGTGTGTACACATACGCGGAGGTACACACGCATTCACACACAGTTACACTCTCTGTATATATGCCAATCGCCCGGGCTCTGCGAACACATCGTAAATGTACGTGATCCGCCCTTCTGCGACTCCGTAGTGCTTTTAGTCTCGATGTGTGGTTTTCTCACACGGAAGATCTAGATAATTTGGGAATTGAAAGAGTCAAACGCGGAGGAAGAAAGAGAAGAGAAAATAGAAGAAAAATAAATGAAAAAGGGGGACAGGAGAGGGATAGAAACCGCTGGGGGACGAATGGATGGTTAAAGGTAGGATGGGGAGAGAGGCGGGGAGAGAGGGGGAAGGATGGGGGAAGAGAAGGCAGGGGATGGGGGAAGAGGGAGGCCCGGGGGATCAGAGGGGTGGGGGGTGGGGAGGTAGGTAGGTAGAGCTCGACTGTAGGTCAGTGACTGCGAGGGGGTTGTTTGGGGACCCGCTTGGCCCGTCCGCTCGCCGCCGGAGTACTCAGCGTCACTCGGATGTTACTTGTCTCCGGCTCTGAACGCTGGGTTGGCTTGGGCGTCTGCTGCGTCTGGGGAAGCTGTGGGGGCGTGTGTGGGGATGCGGAGAGGGGGCTGGGAAGGGTGGTGTGTGCGTGGTGGCTGGTGGGGTTTCAGGAAGGGGTGGTTATGTGTTTCTTTATTCTCTCTTGTCGTATGTATGGTGATATTTCTCTTTTCTCTCTTTCTTTCTTTCTCTTTATCTTTCTCTCTGTCTCTGCCCCCCTCTCTCTCTCTCTCTATCTATCTATCTATCTATCTATCTCTATCTCTCTCTCTCTCTCTCTCTCTCTCTCTCTCTCTCTCTCTCTCTCTCTCTCTCTCTCTCTCTCTCTCTCTCTCTCTCTCTCTCCTCTCTCTCCCTCCATCTCCCCTCCCCTCCCCTCTCACTCTTTCTCTTCCCTTTTCCTCCCAGTCCCTCTCCTTCTCCCTCTTCCTCTTACTTTTCCTCTTCCTCTCCCTCTCCCTCTCCCACCTCACACCCTCCCTCTTCCCACCTCACACCCTCTCCCTCTCCCCACCTCACACCCTCTCCCTCTCCCCACCTCACACCCATCCAGACTCCCTCCCTTCTCTCT
The DNA here is from genome assembly GCF_042767895.1 of Penaeus vannamei. NCBI lineage: Eukaryota > Metazoa > Arthropoda > Malacostraca > Decapoda > Penaeidae > Penaeus > Penaeus vannamei. The sequence continues at coordinate 2,720,336 of NC_091550.1, forward strand.
CTCTCTCTCTCTCTCTCTCTCTCTCTCTCTCTCTCTCTCTCTCTCTCTCTCTCTCTCTCTCTCTCTCTCTCTCTCTCTCAAGAGGTGATTTTCAACACCATCGCAAGCTATATGGATGTATAGATGTATAGGGCTATCAACTAGACACCTTATGGCAATAAACACTATATTTTTCTAACACTTGGGGAACAGTAATCTCAGTTGCCTCACCACATCCCAGGAGATTTCTACGATAACGTGGTAATAAATTTTCTCGTCTCGTTGACAAGCAAGAGCGTTGTACTCTGCATTGTCTCGTGGATGGAGCGCAGATAAGGAAGTGAAGATGAAGAGGCGGCAGAATATAAAGAGAACAAGAGTTTTATAGTGAAAAGTAGAATTAATTGTTTGTGGTATTGGCATTTGTGGAAATATACGTGGAAAGTTCCGAAGTGTCCGTGAAGGAAGAAAAAATTGAGCGTGGGAAAAAAATGGGTGCTCGTTATTTAATGATTGTCATCTTATCTAACGCGCGGTGACGAGAGTTGCGTCGCGGATAAAAAAGAGAAAGGCATTCGCGGCGAAGAGAGAGAGAGAACTAGAGGAAGGAGGAAGAAAGTCTGCTCGCGAGGGGGAGAGGCGTGAGCGTGAGAACTCCGGAGGGAAAATGGCGGGGCTCGGCGGCGTCGGCCCGCGGAGGACGGGATGACGGGCGCTTCTGGCGTGGCACCTGCGGCACCGCCTGGCGAGCGCCTTGGTACACGCCAGGCGAAGGTGACGACGGAGGAAGAGAAGATGGTAATGACGCGGTAAATCACGATGATGGTCTTTCATCTCGTGTCCCTCCGTGAAGGTGACGGCGCCATGACGGTGCGTGCGAGTCCTTGCGCGCGACACGGCGGCGACACGCGCCGGCCGCGGGGTGCACGCAGCGCTGGCGGGGGGCAGGTGTGCATGCGCGCTCGCCATGCAGAAAGGGGAGCATGAGGCCTTCGCAACGGTACATTCGCCATCGCTCACTCGCGGCCCGGGGGGGGGGGGAGCCGCGCATGCGCCTCGACGCGTGTTTCCCTGCCCGCCCGCCCGCCCGCGCGCACGTGCTTCGAGGGGCGCCTGGGGAGCACGCTCGCTCTCCCGCCGCTGCTTGGACCGTTCTAGAAGCTCGGAGAAGCGCGGGAGGGGAAGGTACTCTCTGGGGCGGAAAAAGTAGAAGCGTTGCGCGGAGTTTTGGGGAGTCAGTGCACGGGAGAAGCGCCTTTGTCCTGTCGCCTGTGTAGGTGTGCTGTCGCCTCCCTTCCCGAACCCTCCCTTCACTTTTTTTCCCTTTTTGCTTCATTCTCCGCCCGCGCTTGTTCTCTCTCTCTCTCTCACTTCCTCATTTTCTTCTTCTGTTTTCTCCCTTGTTTTTTTTTGCCTCTTGCTTCTCCTCCTTTCCCTTCTTTTATTCAAGTTATTTTTATTTTTTCTCGAGTATTTTTTTTTGCGCCGCCGTTCTCTTGGCCTTTCTTCGCTTCGCCGACCTTTCGCAAATTTCATTCGTTCTCTTGCGTCACTTTTCGCTGAGTTCTTTAGATTCATTTCTCTAGTTTTATCATGGCTTTCTCTTTTTGATTTTTGTTTCCTTTCTTGTTCTGCTTGTTCCTCCTCCTCCTTCTCTTCCTCTTCCCATTTCACTTCTTCCCCCTTTTTCTTCCTCCTCCTCCTTCTCCTTATCTTCATCTTCCTCCTCCTTCTCTTCATCTTCCTCCTCCTCCTCCTCCTTTCCCTCCTCGTCTTCCTCCTCCCCTCCCCTCCCTTCTCATCCCTTCCTCCTCCTCCTCCCCCTCCTCCTCCTTCTTCCTTCCTTCCTCCTCCCTCCCCTCCCTCCCTCCTTCTCCTCCTCCTCCCCTCCTTCCTTCCCCTCCCTCCCTCCCTCCTCCTCCTTCCTTCCATCCTTCCATTCTTCCTCAACTTTCGTCTCATTCCAAGTGCCGCCATTAAGCCATTAAATAACTAGCGATGGCTGTATCATTATGAATTATTACTCTTAATTATTCCCGCCCTTCTCCACGCGCGTGTTTGTGCGATCTCTCTCCATCTCCGATCTTTATCAGCACCTCTGGCTCCTCCGTTCTCGGCCGTGTTGGTGTCCTCATTTTTTTCTCTCTTTTTTTCTTTCATTTGCGTTCTTCTTTAGTTTTTTTTTTTGTCTTCTTCCATTCCGTTTGTTTTAGTTTGTATCGGTGCGTGTTTTTTTCAGTTCTTTCGTTTACTGTTCCGTCGTTTTTTTTCCTTTTTGTGTTTCATTATTTTCTCTTCTCTCCTTTTCT
>NC_091550.1:2730123-2750123 GCF_042767895.1 Penaeus vannamei
GGGCGAAGGGAAGGGGGTGGAAAGAGGGGAGGACAAGTCGAGGCGAGTCCATTATGTAGATGATTGTTGGGCCTCCTCGCCTCCTCGCCGGCATGGCAACACTGCCCCCACATGGCCCGGGCCCTGGCGGCTTTATCGGGGCCTTTTGGGTCGCGGGGTTTTCTCCATGGCGCGGGCCGGGGCTTAGCAACGTGCTCGTCGTGCGGCGCGGAGGATCGGGGGTCCTCTGGAGCGAGTCCGGATCGCTGGAGGATCGCTCGTCTCCCTCCTTTGTGATGGAGTGTGAGGTCGCTTTATGAGGCGAAGGAAGCTGTCCTGCGGCCTGTCGTCGCAAGCGGCTCGGAACACAGGAGGACTTCAGGGAGGGAAGGAGGGGCAGGAGTGAATGAGTGGGTGAGTGAGTGAGAGAGTAAATGAGTGAGTAAGTGGATGGGTGGGTCAGTGAGTGAGTGAATAAGTGGATGGTTGGGTGAGTGGGTGGGTGAGTAAGTGGATGGGTGAGCGAGCGAGTAAGTTAGTGGGTGAGTGAGTGAGTGAGTGAATGAGTCACCGAGCGGCGCTGACGACCGCCTGGCCCTGGCACCGACGGCCGGCTGCCTCGACGGAGCGGGACTCGGTGGCGACGGAAGAGCCTCGATTCGCGACGCCCGCTGCCGAAGGAGGCGACGGGGAAGGGACCGAGGAAATGAGCGGGAGTAGACGAGCGTGGGCGGGAGTGGACGGGCGCGAGGAAGTGGGCTAGCGTGGGCGGGAGTCGACGAGCGTAGGCGGGAGTGGACGGGCGTGGGCGGGAGTGGACGAGCATGGGCGGGAGTCGACGAGCGTGGGCGGGAGTGGACGGGCGTGGGCGGGCGGGAGAGGGCGTGAGGGGCCTCGTGTTGTTGAACCTCGGACGCTCTCTTGACTGACAGGCCGAATTAATGGCGATATAAAAGGCCTTTTTGAGGAAACAGTTTGGGGAGAGGGGAGTGGGAGGGAGGGGAGAGGAGGGAATGGAGTGAGGGACGGAAGGGGACAGAGGGGAGAGGAGGTAGGGGAGGGGAAGGGGAAGGGAGGGAGGAAGGGGAGGAGAAGGGTGGGAGCTAAGGGAGGGGAGAGCGACATGTTTTCCTAGTGAACTTGTTTCCTCTGTTTAGGGTTTGTGTATTGGAGAACCGGACCAACTCCGATTTTAAAAGCAGATACCCCCCCCCCCCCCCAAGAGAACCGGATAACCCGAGATGGTTTGTGTCCTTCGCTGAGATCAGAGACTGTGACTAAATGGTCTCTTGTTCCCACGCTCGTCTTGGGTCGAGGGGGTCTCTCTCTCTCTCTCTCTCTCTCTCGATTCTCTCTCTTGCTTCTCTCCCTGTCTGTCTCTCTCCTCTCTCTCTTTCTCTTTCTCTTCTCTCTCTTCTTCTTCTCTCTCCTCTTCTCTCTTCTCGATTCTCTCTCTTCTTCTCTTCTTCTTCTCTTTCTCTTTTCTCTTCTTCTTCTTCTTCTTTCTCTCTTCTCCCTTCTCTCTTCTTCTTCTTCTCTCTCTCTCTCTTCTCTCTCTCCCTCCCTTCCTCTCCTCCTCTCTTCCCTCTCTCCCCCTCCCTCCTTCTTCTAAAACCACTCTTTCTCTCCTTAAGTGTCAAGTGTCAAGCTCAACTGACCCATAACTTCGTGTGTTATTTTCGCATTGGAGGGAAAAAGTGTCATTGGTGTGGTTGCACTCCAGATCGAGAGTGACTGCCAGGTACCACCAGCTATCAGGATCCGGGTGTCAACGCTTTGTGTTTAGTGAGAGAGAGAGAGGGGGGGGGGGCAAGAGACAAGAGAGACAAGAGATAGAGAGGCAGCGAGAGATGCAATCTGAGGGAGATGTTGATTTACGAGGGGCTTTGTTGCAGCGGGTGCAATCTGCAACGATGATAGATTAACGGCCCTGGAGCATGATCGGGTCTCTATATACGTAAGGAGCCTTTTTTTGTGGCACGATGCAACTTCCATTAGATAATTCCAGGCCCTTGCTTGACGCGTGATTGGCGTTGCACAATGGCACCTGCTGTTGCGGAACCCATTGCAGAGTGCGCGTTGTGTACGAACCGACGGTCTTCCTCTTAACCCATTGTGGATTAGAGAGAAGGAACGAGTGACCGAATAAAGAGAGCGAAAGGAGGCTCTCTCTCAGTGGGCCCTCCTTCGCCCGCCGCTGAGATGGGGCGGCCGATTCTGAGGGGGGACGAAGGCGCGACGGGGGAGGAGGCGGGAGGGGCGACGGCTGGGAGGGAGGGAAGGTAGGGGAGGGAAGAGGGGGAAGGAGGGAGAGGGATAGGGAGAGAAGGAGAGAGGGAGAGGGAGGGAGGGATAAAGTGAGTGATTGAGAGAGAGAGAGAGAGACAGGCAGACAGACAGACTACCGGGCCCGACGACGTCACCTTGGCCGCCCGCCCGTGGCTCCCCTCGTGACTGCCGTGGAAGGTCGGCGACGGGCGCGCGAGCCCCGCCGAGGAGCGGCAGCGGCGGCCGTTCCCTCCTCCGCGAACGGGAGAACGGAGCGGGATCGGGCGCCGTGTCGCGATGTCGCAACCTCTCTCCGTCGGCCGGCCGGGTGAGGCAGGGTGACGGCCCGTGCACCCTGACCCATATCCGATCGTGTATGAACAAGGTCAAAGGAGGTTTCGACCAATTAATAATGATGATAAACCTCAGGACGGGTTTTCTTCGCCGCGGAGCGCTGCTGCTACTGGCGAGGTCGCTTCTCTTTCCGCGGTGTCGGTGGGGGGTTGGGGTGGGGGGGGGGGGGAGAGTGTGGGATGGAGGATGGTGGGTGGAAGGGTGTGGTGGGGGTCTTTGGATGATGGAGGGAGGTGGGGGGGGGTGTGGGGGTGGGGGGTCTTTGGGTGATGGAGGGAGGTGGGGGGAGGGGGTGGTGGGGTGGGGGTCTTTGGGTGATGGGTGGGAGGGTTAGGGGGAGTGATTCGGTGCTTGGAGGAAAGGACATGGGGGGAGATGGGTGGGAAGGGGGTGTGGTGGGGGGGGGTGATTCGGTGCTTGGAGGAAAGTTGGGGTTCTTCTGTTCGGTTCTGTCTGTTTGTTTGTCTCTGTCTGTCCGTCTGATTGTATGTGTGTGTGTCTATGTCTGTGTCTGTCTGTTTGTCTCCCTCCGTTCCTCCCTCCTTCCCCTCACTCCCCTTCCTCTTCCCTCCTTTTTTCTACGTCCTCGCTTCATCCATCCCTCCCTCTTTCTTCCCTCTCATCTGTCCATCCACCCATCCACCCATTCATTCCCTCCCTGCCCTTTCCTCCCTCCCCTCCCCTTCCTCCTCCTTCCCTCCTCCTCCCCTCCCTCCCTCCCTCCTCTCCCTCCCTCCATCCCTCCCTCCCTCCCTCCTTTTTCAGCCTAAAACAAAGATAAACCACAGGCACATATTTATCTCGGGATCAGCACATTTGCCCAAAGATACCTCCCGCCCCCTTGCCCATGCCTCCTTCCTCCCCTCTCCCCCTCTATCCCCCCATCTTCCTCTTCCCCCTCCATCTCTCTTCCCTCCTCCCCCTACCCCTCCATCTCTTCCCTCCTCCCCTTCCCCCTCCCCTTTCCCCTACCTCCATTCCTCCGTTTCCCCCACGTCCACTCCCCCTTTCCCCCACCTCCATTCCCTCCTTCACCCCTCCCGTGCTACAGATAGTAAACCTGCGTTGGCATTTGGGGGCGCCTGGGGGTAGAAAGTGCCCTGCCTGCCTCGCAGTCACGTCGCCCCCCACCCCTACCTGCCCCTCTATCGCCCCCCCCCACTCACCGTCCCCTCCGCCTCTCCCCCTGTCCACCTGTGCTCACGTCTCCCTCCTATGCCCCTCCCCTGTCCCCCTGTCACCCCAGCCCCTCCCCCTCTCTCTCTCTCTCTCTCTCTCTCTCTCTCTCTCTCTCTCTCTCTCTCTCTCTCTCTCTCTCTCTCTCTCTCTCTCTGTCCCCTCACCCTGTCCCCCCCAGCCTCTCCCCCTCCCCCCCCTGTGTGACTTCGTGTTCCTGGTCATTTACATATGCAAATGGGTGGTGTTGATTGCGTCATTGATAGGGTTTGGGCGTGCGGGCGGGGTGGGTGGGAAAGAAATGGGCGTGGGGTTGTTTTGGGCGTGAGCTGGGCGGGGAGGTTGGGGGTTGGCAATGCCGGGCGTAGGTGATATCTCGTGGTGGTTGGGGTCAGTGACTTTGTCTGTCTGTCTCTGTTTGTTTGTCTCTCATTCTCTTTTTCCTCGTTTATTCTCTCTGTCTATCTATCTGTTTATCTCTTCTCTCTCTCTCTCTCTCTCTCTCTCTCTCTCTCTCTCTCTCTCTCTCTCCCTTCTCTCCTCCCTCCCTCCCTTTCTCCCTCCCTCCTTCTCTCCCTCCCTCTCTCTATCTCCCCCTTCTCCCTTCCTCTCCCTCTCTCCCTCACAAGCACGCAGATAACCCATTCCCATCGTCCCCGCCCGCACCGCCCATCATGTGTGACGTCACGTCCTCGCGGGCGGCGATCGTGGGCGGCGGTCAGAGTGGGCGAGAAAAGGAGTGCAAAAGTGCGAAGCGACGTGATGCAAGACAGGGCAGGTGGGCGTGGTGATGGGACGGTGGGGGGAGGGGGGAGGGGAGAAAGGGGAGGGAGCGGGGTAGGTGAGAGAGGGGAGGGGGCGGGGTAGGGGAGAGAGAGGAGGGAGGTGGGGAGAGAAAAGGGGCGGGGCGGGAGAGTTTGAAGGGAGGTGGAGAGAGAAAGAGAGAGGAAGAGAGGAAAGAATAGGAGGGATGGAGGGAAAGGGGAAGGAGAGAGGGAGGGTGAGAAAGATAGTGGGAAGAAGAGGAGAGGGGAAGGGAGAAAGATGAAGGAGAGCGAGAGAGGGGAAGGGGAAGGCGGGAAAGGTGGGGGAGGCGAGGGGAATGGAGGAGAGATGGAGGAGGGGGGAGTGGAGAGAGAGAAAAGGGGAAAGGGAGAGCGACAGATGGGGACCAGTGGGAAGTCGGGCGTGTCGTGGGCGTCGTAGAGAAGACACACACACGCACACACACACACACACACACACACACACACACACACACACACACACACACACACACACACACACACACACACACACACACACACACACACGCACAATGTGATTACCGACGTACATGGAAGAAAAAAGTAAAGGTGGGAGGAAGGGAGGAGGAGAGAGAACGGATATTGTAGAAATCGGATACGGGGAAAAGAAGCGAAATGATAAGAGGGAGAAAGTGCGGGAGGCACTGGGGGGGGGCATAGGGGGGAGGGAAAGTGGGCACGTGGGGGAGGGGGTGGGGGCATATGGGTGTATGGTTGGGGGTGGTATAGATCTTGAAGGAAGAAGAGGAAGAATATAAACGTAAAGGTAATTAAGGGAGGGAAAAGTAGATGCAATATATATATATATATATATATATATATATATATATATATATATTTATATATATATATATATATATTTATTTTTTATTTTTTATTTTTTTTATTTTCTTTTTATCTTAGACGTAGTAATGTTGCGGATTTTTTACTAATTGCATTTCTCTCTCCCCACAGGTAAGCAAGCGAGTGGTTTGAAGCAAGAGGTGGCTTGAAGTAAGAAGTAGTTTGGAGCAAGCAGGGGTATAGAGTAAGCAGTGGTTTGAAGTTATCAGGGATTTGAAGTAAGTGGTTTTGAAGCAAGCAGAGGTTTAGAGTTTGAAGTTTAGAAGTGGTTTGAAGTAAGTGGTGGTTGGAAGCAAACGGGGATTTGAAGTAAGTAGTTTTGAAGCAACCAGTGGTTTGAAGTAAGTACTGGTTTGAAGCAAACGGGGATTTGAAGTAAGTAGTTTTGAAGCAAGCAGTGGTTTGAAGTAAATTGTTATTTGAATCAAGCAGTGCTTTTCTGGAAGCATGGGAGTCCGTTGCTTCGTCACTTCAGAGTAGCTGGATCGCCTCCTTGTCTCAGAGGCGGACTCGCTTCCAGTACAGTAAATGATGACCTCCTTTTCTTGGGATTTGCGTCGCGTGTGCCTTTTATTTTTATTTTTTTTATGGTCGACTCGCATTGGCAAAGCAACTCAGTCATTTTCTGCCTTTGTTGATTATAGGACTAGGGTGGCGATTGCTGTAAAATGTGTATTGTCTTGAGTGTAAGCGTGTGCATATGTCGCTTTTTTGGAATGTTAGTATAAGTGAATGTCTTTTTTTTTTTTTTTTTTTTTTTTGTAAATATCAGTATGCCAGATTTTTTTTTTTTTTTTGAATATCAGTATGTGCGAGAGTCGTGTGCATGTCTGCTTTTGAATATTAGTATGGGTGAGTCATGTACATGTCTGTTTTTTTCATGTTAGATGAGTGAGTCATATCTGTTTTTTTATTAGTACAAGTGAGAGTTGTATACATACTTGTTTTTTTTAATATTAGTTGGAGTGAGTCATGTCCATATCTACTATTTGAATATTAGTATGAGTAAAAGTCACATACATTCCTGTTTTTTTTTTAGATATTTGTATGAGTGAGAGTGAGTGACGTGTTAGTGTGAGTGAGAGTGAGTGAGTGACAGCGCGTGTGCGTGTCCTCCGTGAGCGCGAGGAAAAGCGTGTTGTGCGAACCAGGTGACCCGAGCTCCCCCCGCCTGGCGAAAGGTCACGGAGCGAAGAGAGCGAGTGGCCTGGCATGCGACCTTTTGTCCTGGATCCCCGGAGTAAGAGTTTTCCCCAAAATGCATCGCGTGACCCAGGCATTTCCCTCCTCCAGGCGCAGTGACCTCGGGTTGTTTGGTCGGCGTCGCTGGCTGACCTTCGGACGCGTGGAATTTTGTGCGGAAGGTTCAAAGGATGTGGTCGTGTGCGTAGTTTGTGTATATACATAGGATTCGTACATAAAGTGGTACGTGGATACATACGTGCATAGGCCTACATATGTAAAGTGATGTGTGCATTCACACGTACGTACAGACATACCTACATACGTACATGTACAAAGATACATACATACATACATACATACATAAATACATACATACATAAATACATGCATACATACATACATACATTCATGCATACATTCATGCATACATGCTTACGCACACATAGACATACACACACAAATTCGTACATGTATACACACACACATCAAAGAAGCACAAACGTGCCGACACATTTCTTTGAATACCTGCACACGTAATAGCTCCCCTGTGCATGAAAATTATTCATTCAGACATATCTTCTGACAACAAAGATTGAGCGGAACAATAGCTGAAGCATTTTGCAACCTCCCCCACCCCCTCACCCTCACTCCCCTCTCACTCTACTCTCACTCTCTCCTACTCCCACTCCCCCTCTCTCCTACTCCCCCTCTCTCCTACTCCCACTTTCCTACTCTCACCTCTCCTACTCTCACTCTCTCCTCTACTCCTTATCTCCTCTTCTACTCCCCTCCCTCTTCCTCCCTCCCACTCCCTTCCACTCCCTCTCCCCTCTCACTCTCTCCCCTTTCCCACTCACTCCCCTCTCTCCTACTCCCACTCCCACCTCTCCTACTCCCACTCCCCCTCTCTCCTACTCCCACTCTCTTCTACTCCCCCTCCCCCTCTTCTTCCCCTCCCACTCTCTCCTCCTCCCACTTCCCTTCTACTCCCTCCCCCTCTTCTTCCTCCCCTTTCCTCCCCACCCCCTCCCCTCTCTCCTACTCTCACTCTCTCCTACTCCCACTCTCTCTCCTACTCCCACTCTCTCTCCCCCTCCCCCTCTCCTCTCCCACGAGACTTGTTTACGACCTGTCACCTGGCCGCCCGCGCACCTGTCGTTCGTCGCTACAGGTCTGCGTGACACGGAGGGCCAGCTGATCGCCGCGATTGGTGAAGGATTGGCGGAGGTTCGAATCTCCCCCACCCCCACCCCACCCCGCTGCCTGCCTCCTTCCTCTCTCTCTCTCTTTCTCTTTCTTTCTTTCTCTCTCTCTCTCGCTCTCTCTCTCGCTCTCCCTCTCTCTCTCTCTCGCTCTCTCTCTCTCTCGCTCTCTCTCTCGCTCTCTCTCTCGCTCTCTCTCTCTCTCTCTCTCTCTCTCTCTCTCTCTCTCGCTCTCTCTCTCTCTCTCGCTCTCTCTCTCTCTCTTTCTCTCTCTCTCTCTCTCTCTCTCTCTCCCCGGATGAACTGGCCACGCGGCTGAACTCATTGTGAAATCGCTGCTGTAATTGACTTTTTTTTTCTTTTTTCTTTTTTTTTCTTTTTCTTGGTATTACTCGTGGAGCGATGACCGGGTGCTCTGGGTTAGTGGGGGATGGCCGCCCCCTCCCCGCCCCCCACTCGTCCCCCACTCGCCCCCCGCCCGACGCCGCCCAGCTTCCAGTACCGCGAAGCCAGCACTCGTCTGATGGGACAAGGGGGCGGACGAGGAAGAGGCAGGCGGGAGAAATTTGGGCGGGGGGGGGGAGGGGTTGTAAAGAGGGAGGGAAGGAGGGGGAGGGAGGGAAGGGAGGGAGGGAAGGAGGAGGGAGGGGAGGGAAGAGGCAGGGGAGAAACTTGGAGGGGGGTGTTGTAAAGAGGAGGGAAGGAAGGGAGGAAGGAGGGGGGAGGGAGGAGGGAGAGGGGAAGGGAGGATGAGGAGGAGGCAGGCGGGAGAAATGGGGGGGGGAGGGGTTGTAAAGAGGGAGGGAAGGAGGGAGGGAGGGAAGGAAGGGGGAGGGAGGGAAGGAGGAGGGAGGATGGGGAAGAGGAAGGAAAGGAGGAGGTAGGGAAGGAAGAAGGGAAGGAAGGAAGGAAGGAAGGAGGGAGGGAAGGAAGGAAGGGAAGGAAAGAAGGAGGGAAGGAAGGGGAGGATGGCAGGCAGCGTGAGGGCGCGAGGGCGAGGCGGGAGGCGGCGCGGGAAGGAGGGAGGGAGGGCGGGGGTGGGGAGGGCGCGCCCAATCGCGACTCTCATTCAGGCGGGAGTGATTAGGCGATGGGCGTCTCGGGGCGCCCTCGGAGACAATGCGGCGGTGACTCGGCTAATGAGGTTCTTCAGACTGTATATGCACGCACGCACATGTATTTAGGGAGAGGGAGGGAGAGAGAGAGAGAGAGAGAGAGAGAGAGAGAGAGACAGACAGACAGACAGACAGACAGACAGACAGACAGACAGACAGACAGACAGACAGACAGACAGACAGACAAAGAAACAGACAGAGAGACACAGGCAGAGTGAGTGAGTGTACGAGAGTGAGAGTGAGACCGAGTGAGCGAGGCAGTGAAAGTGAGAGAGCGGCCCCCCTCCCTTAGGCCTCAGAAGCGACCGCCAAGGAGTTTCCTCTCCCGCCGCCGCCGCCGCAGCCGAAACCCGCTCTCGTCCGCCTCTCTCGGCTTTCGCGACGCCGCAGCCCGCAGGACGCTGACGCCGGGCGATGAAAGCGGCGAGCGGCGGCGGCGGCGGCGAGCGACTCTGCAAACATTCACCCGCGGATTGGGGTCATCTGCCCGCCCGCGCCCGTGCAAGGAGGCGGCCGCCCGGGGGAGTTTGACGGAGCTTGCACGCGCGCACGCACTCGAACGCATGGATATACGAACTCTCTGCTTTCCTCCCTCATAAACGCACGTACATACATACACTCACGTTTACGCACGCACATGGAAGTAAGAGAGAACACAGACAAACAGACAGACAGACAGACATACAGACATACATACATAAATACATACATACAGACATACAGACAGACAGACAGAAAAAAAAGAAAAAAAAGTAAAAAAAAGAAGGAAAAGAAAGAAGAAAAAGACAGAGAGGAAAAAAAGTAAAAAAACAGTGAAACAAAAGCCTCGAATGAAGAAACGCCGACACAACCCAAGAGAACCCAATCCCGACCGCCGATTAGAACCGGATTGGCGGACGACGTAATCCCGACCGGAAGTGGGCAATAGGCCGTAAGACTCGAAGTCTCTCTCTCTCTCTCTCGGACGACGCGACGCTGGGAAACCGAGGCGGGCGGGCGAGGGGGAGGCAGGCGGGAGAAACTTAGGTGGGGGGGAGAGGGAGGGGAGGGGGTGTTGTAAAGAGGGAGGGAAGGAAGGAAGGAAGGAAGGGTGGGTGGGGGAGGGGGGAAGGTGGGAGAGGGAAGGAAGAGAGGGAGGGAAGGAAGGAAGGAAGTGAGGGGTGGGGGAAGGAGGAGAGAAACTGGGGGGGGGGGGTAAAAGAGAGGGAGGGAGGAAGGAAGGAAGGAAGGGAGGAAGTGAAGGAAGGATGTATGAAGGGAGGGAGAGAGGGGGAAAAGGAAGGAATGGAGTGAGGAAGAAAGGAAGGAAGGAAGAGACATAGGGAGGGAAAGAGGCAAAGTAGTGCGAGAGAGAGAGAGAGAGAGAGAAATTGGAAAAAAAAGAGAGAGCGAGTAAATATCTTCGGGGTTGTAATTTTTAAGATGGGGGGGGGAGGGGGAAAGAGCCCTTAGGTGTTCGATGAAAGGGATATATTGCTAGGCCTACTTCACGATCGACAGAGGTTAGTGGTTAGGTAAAAGCCCCTTTATTTGCTTGTCTTTTGGCTCTCTCTTCCTTTCTCTGTCTGCCTGTCTTTCTGTATGTCTGTTGTCTGCTTTTCTCTGTCATTCGGTCTCTGTTTGTCTCTCTCTCTCTCTCTCTCTCTCTCTCTCTCTCTCTCTCTCTCTCTCTCTCTCTCTCTCTCTCCCTCTCTCTCTCTCTCTCTCTCTTTCTCTTTCTCTCTCTCTTTGCCTCCCTCTCTTTCTTTCTCTTTCGTAAAACAAAGAGCTAGAACCAAAGGGCCAGAAACGGATAGACGAACAGACAGGCGAATAGATAAAAAAGAAGCAGATAGATAATGACAGGCAGACAGACAAAATGACACACACACACACACACACACACACACACACACACACACACACACACACACACACACACACACACACACACACACACACACACACACACACACACACACACACACACACATGAAATGCGCCGAGAAAAGAAGAAAAAAGAAAAAAAAGAGAGAGAAAGAAAAAAAAAGAGAGAAAAAGAAAGAAAAAAAAAAGAAGCGAGAAAGAAAAAGAGGAAAAATCAGAATCTGTCGGGCGATGGCTAACCTAACCAGATGACGGGCAATCTTTAAATATATTTTTTTTTTCTCATAGGGATGGTTCGTCTAAGGGTCGGTGAGGAAAATAAGGTGTTTAAGAGTTATGAAAATTAAGTTGGATTGTGATGGAGGGGAAGAAAATTGCGGTTGAGGAAGTGGTCTCACGAGGAAGGAGGAAGGAGGAGGTGGAGGAGGAGGATGGGGTGGGAGTGGGGGGTGGGAGTGGGAGGGGGAGGAGGGGAGGAGAAGGAGGAAGAGGAGGGAGGGAGGAGGAGGAGGAGGAGGAGGAAGAGGAAGGGGAAGAGGAAGAAGAAGAGGAGGAGAAGGAGAGGGAGGAGGAGGAGGAAGAAGAAAAGAAGAAGAAGAGGAGGACGAGGAAAGGAGAAGGAGAAGGCGGAGGAGGAAGAGGAAAAGGAGGAGGAGGATGGGTTGGGAGTGGGGGGGGGAGGAGGAGAAGGCGAAGGAGAGGGAGGAGAAGGCGAAGGAGAGGGAGGAGAAGGAGAAGGAGAAGGGGGAGGGGGAGGAGGAGGAGGTGGCGCTTGTCCGTGAAGGATTACGTAAGTAAAGGGCCGGTCCGATCCACCTGTGCGTTGTTAGTGAGCGAAAACATCCGGCTCGTGACAGCAGGAAGAGTTATTTGGTCACTCCACTCCACTACTCCTGGCCACTCGTGCTCCCTCCTGCTGGTCACTCCACTCCCCTACTCCTGGCCACTTGTGCTCCCTCCTCCTGGTCACTCCGCTCCACTACTCCTGGCCACTCGTGCTCCCTCCTGCTGGTCACTCCACTCCCCTACTCCTGGCCACTCGTGCTCCCTCCTGCTGGTCACTCCACTCCCCTACTCCTGGCCACTTGTGCTCCCTCCTCCTGGTCACTCCTGCTCCACTACCCTGGCCACTTGTGCTCCTCCTCCTGGTCACCTGCTTCCACTACTCCTGGCCACTCGTGCTCCCTCCTGCTGGTCACTCCACTCCCTACTCCTGGCCACTTGTGCTCCCTCCTCCTGGTCACTCCCGCTCCACTACTCCTGGCCACTGTGCCCCTCCCTGCTGGTCACCTGCTCCACTACTCCCTGGCCACTCGTGCTCCCCTCCTGCTGGTCACCCACTCCCCTACTCCTGGCCACTCGTGCTCCTCCTGCTGGTCACCCACTCCCTCGAGCTCCTGGCCACTCGTGCTCCCTCCTCCTGGTCACTCCGCTCCACTACTCCTGGCCACTGTGCTCCCTCCTGCTGGTCACTCCACTCCCTACTCCTGGCCACTTGTGCTCCTCCTCCTGGTCACTCCTGCCCACTACCCTGGCCACTCGTGCTCCCTCCTGCTGGTCACTCCACTCCCCTACTCCTGGCCACTTGTGCTCCCTCCTGCTGGTCACTCCGCTCCACTACTCCTGGCCACTCGTGCTCCCTCCTGCTGGTCACTCCACTCCCCTACTCCTGGCCACTTGTGCTCCCTCCTCCTGGTCACTCCGCTCCACTACTCCTGGCCACTCGTGCTCCCTCCTGCTGGTCACCTGCTCTACACTACTCCTGGCCACTCGTGCCCCTCCTGCTGGTCACTCCACTCCCCTACTCCTGGCCACTTGTGCTCCCTCCTCCTGGTCACTCCGCTCCACTACTCCTGGCCACTCGTGCTCCCTCCTGCTGGTCACTCCGCTCCACTACTCCTGGCCACTCGTGCTCCCTCCTGCTGGTCACTCCACTCCCCTACTCCTGGCCACTCGTGCTCCCTCCTGCTGGTCACTCCACTCCCCTACTCCTGGCCACTCGTGCTCCCTCCTGCTGGTCACTCCGCTCCACTACTCCTGGCCACTCGTGCTCCCTCCTGCTGGTCACTCCACTCCACTACTCCTGGCCACTCGTGCTCCCTCCTCCTGGTCACTCCGCTCCACTACTCCTGGCCACTCGTGCTCCCTCCTGCTGGTCACTCCACTCCCCTACTCCTGGCCACTTGTGCTCCCTCCTCCTGGTCACTCCGCTCCACTACTCCTGGCCACTCGTGCTCCCTCCTGCTGGTCACTCCACTCCCCTACTCCTGGCCACTTGTGCTCCCTCCTCCTGGTCACTCCGCTCCACTACTCCTGGCCACTCGTGCTCCCTCCTGCTGGTCACTCCACTCCCCTACTCCTGGCCACTTGTGCTCCCTCCTCCTGGTCACTCCGCTCCACTACTCCTGGCCACTCGTGCCCTCCTGCTGGTCACTCCACTCCCCTACTCCTGGCCACTTGTGCTCCCTCCTCCTGGTCACCTGCTCCACTACTCCTGGCCACTCGTGCTCCCTCCTGCTGGTCACTCCACTCCCCTACTCCTGGCCACTTGTGCTCCCTCCTCCTGGTCACTCCGCTCCACTACTCCTGGCCACTCGTGCTCCCTCCTGCTGGTCACTCCACTCCACTACTCCTGGCCACTCGTGCTCCCTCCTGCTGGTCACTCCACTCCACTACTCCCGACCACTCGTGCTCCCTCCTGCTGGTCACTCCGCTCCCCCCTCTCCCTCCCTCCCCTCCTCCTCCTTTACACCTTTTCCTTCCCTTCTCTTTTTAACTTTCATATTAACTTTCCTCCTCCATTCTGTATACTTCCTCCTCCTTCTTTTGTAGACTTTCCATCCCTTTCTTCCTCACTCATGGTCTCTCTCTCCTCCTTTTCACTCCCTCTGTCTCTCTCTCTCTCTTCCTCTCTCTCACTCACTCTCTGTTTCACTACGTCTGCCCCTTCCCCCTTTCTTTTCACTCATCCCCCCCCTTTCTTACTCTCCTCTTCTTTACCCCTTCTTTTTCCTCTTCCTTTCCTCCTCCCTTTCCATTTCCCCCACTCCTTCCCTTCCCTCCCTCCCCTCCCCCCCTCCCTCCCTCCCCCTCCCTCCCACCTCCTCTTCTCCCTCTCCCTTCCCACTTCTCCCATTCCGTTTCCCTTTCCCCCTCCCCCTCTCTCCCTCCCTCTCTTGATAAGAACGATTCCAAAGCCATTACAGATTCAATTATAGGCCTACTGTCCGCGAGAGCTTATTTTCCCTCATTTCTCTGGCGATTTCGAGGCTGGACAGTTAACCAGTATTACTAATGGGATTTTAGATGCCCATTATGCCCATTTCTTTATTTCTTTTCTTTTTTTTAGATTAGATAAAAAGAGGTCTGGAGAGGAGACGTAAAAATGGGGAATGAATGAATTAGATTATGATATAAAAGTATGAAAAGCTCTAAGAGTAAATATGAGATAATAGAAATGATTAAGAAAATGAAGGAGGAGGAAAAAAAGATGACAGGGAAAATAGATAATAAAAAGGACAAACTGGAATGATAAGAGAATAATGGCCTGTAAAGAGAGAAGAAAAAAAAGAAAGAGAAAATAGATAATAAAAAAGACAAACTGAAATGATAAAAGAACAATGAACCTTTAAAGAGAGAAGAAAGAAAAAAGAGACAGAGAAAATAGATAATAAAAAAGACAAACTGAAATGATAAAAGAACAATGAACCTTTAAAGAGAGAAGAAAGGAAGAAAAAAAAGAGAAAATAAATCAATTAAAAAGAAGCCTAACCAACCAAAAAGGAATTCCTCGAAGTCCTGAAGGCGGAGCTCCTCCTCGGGCGCGGACGCCGTCGGTCGCGGTCGCCCTCGAGACGCGGCCATTACGCGCGGTGACCAGCAGAAGGAGGGGGAGGAGGGAGGGAGGGAGAGGGAGGGAGGGGAGGGGGAGGAAGGGAGGGGAGGTTGGGAGGGGAAGAGGGTGGAGGGAGGTTGGGAAGGGGAGGAGGAAGGGGGGAGGTTGGGAGGGAGAGAGGGAGGGGAGGGAGGGGGAGGGAGGCTGGGGGCGGAGTTAGGGTAAATTCATTGCCAGGTTCGCTCCCTCCCTCTCCCTTCTCCCTCCTTCCCTCCCTCCCTCCCTCCCCCTCCCTCTCCCCTTCCCTCCCTCTCCTTCCCCCCCTCCCTCCCTCTCCCCTTTCCCCCCTCCCTCCCTCCCTCTCCCTCTCCCTCCCACCACCCCTACCCCCATTGGAATTCCCATACGAAGGATCATTAGCAAGCTTTTGAATTATTGTCTGGATGAAGGAAGGTATGTGAGGAGAGGGAGGGGAGGGGGAGGGGAGGGAGGTGGGGGGGAGGGAATAGAGGGTGAAGGGACGGAAGGATAACAGGTGGCGAGGACAGGTGGATGATTAGTGGGAACGAGAGAATGTGATGGTAATGATGAAGAGAGAGAGAGAGAGAGAAGGGAGGAGAGGGACAGGTGGCGAGGACAGGGAGGGATGATTAGGGAGGGAACGAAGGAGAATGTGGAATAAGGATGAAGAGAGAGAAAAGAATAGAGAGAGAGGGAAGGGGGAGGGAGGGGGAGTGGGAAGGAGAGCAGGAGGGAGGAGGGAGGGAAGGAAGGAGGAGGAAAGGAATTAAGAGAAAGAATAGAGAAGAGAGAGAGTGAATAGAGGAGGATCGAGAGATCGAGGAAAGACAGTAGACCAAGAGAATAGAATAGAGAAGAGAGGGAGAAGGGGATGAGGGAGGGAAGGAGAGAGAAATGGAATTAAGAGAAAGGAATAGAGAAGAAGGGAGGAGTGGAGAGAGAATGAGAGAAGACAATAACAGACTAGAGAAGAGGAGAGGAGTGGAGAGAGAATGAGAGAATACAATAACAGAATAGAGAAGAGGAGAGGAGTGGAGAGAGAATGAGAGAAGACAATAGAAGCGAAGAGAATGGAAGAGAGGGAGAGGGAGAGGGAGAGGAGATTCAAATAGAGAGAGAGAGAGCACCGGTGGGGGGGGGGGACTTACTAACTCCGAGATCACCAAATTTGGTTCGATAAAGATAATTACGTCTATTAAGGGAAAGGCCGGTAATTGGTCTGATTATATAATTACTGGAAATGTCACTAATTATGATATGGGATCGATATGTAAAGGAAGTTGTTTGAAAGGAACGGCGTAATTTCTCTGTCTGTCTCTACTCTCTCTCTCTCTCTACTCTAGTCTACTCTTCTCTTCTCATCTCTTCTCTTCTCTTCTCTTCTCTTCTCTTCTCTTCTCTTCTCTTCTCTCTTTCTTCTCTCCTCTCCTCTCCTCTCCTCTCCCTCTCCTCTCCTCCTCTCTCTCCTCTCTCCTCCTCTCCTCTCCTCTCCTCTCTCTCTCTCTCTCTCTTCACTCTACTCTACTCTTCACTCTACTCTACTCTACTCTTCTCTTCTTCTCTCTCTTTCTCTTCTTCTCTTCTCTTCTTTCTCTTCTCTCTTCTCTACTGTCTACTCTCTTTCTCTCTCTCTCTCTCTCTTTCTCTCTCTCTTTCTCTCTTTCTCTCTCTCTCTCTCTCTTTTCTCTTTCTTTTTCTCTTCCTTCTCTTTCTTTCTCTTTCTCTTTCTTATCTTTCTCTTTCTTATCTTTCTTTCTTCTTTCTTCTTCTCTCTTTCTTCTTCTTCTTCTTCTTCTCTCTTCTCCCTTCCTCTCTCTCTCTCTCTCCCTCTCTCTCTCTCTCCCTCTCCTCTCCTCTCTCTCTCTCTCTCCTCTCCCTCTCTCTCCTCTCTCTCCTCTCTCTCCTCCTCTCTACTCTCTCTCTCTCTCTCTCTCTCTCTCTCTCTCTCTCTCTCTCTCTCTCTCTCTCTCTCTCTCTCTCTCTCTCTCTCTCTCTCTCTCTCTCTCTCTTTCTCTCTCTCTCTTTCTCTCTCTCTCTCAATCGATCTATCTATCTATCTATCTCTTTCACTGTGTGTACGTGTGTTTGTTTGTTTGTCTTTTTGCGTGTCTGTATGCGTGTGTACATATCCACATACATATAAAGCAAAGATATATTTACAAGGCAAGTCCAATCGGCTACATGAATTTCCGACGCGAGAAAGTCCCCCGCGGCTGCCATGACCGACGGCCCATATATACGCGTTCTGGCGCCGGTGCGAGGAGGTTGACCATTATCTTCGGTGGGTGTGTTGATGGGGGTTCTATTGGGCGTATAAAGTGCGCGGTGTATTGGGTGTGTAGGGGGATGTGAGGGTGGGGGGATGGGGTGGGGAGGAGGGATGGGTTGTGTCTGTGAGGGTGGGGGAGGGTGTGTGGGAGTAGGATGGGGTTGTTTGGGGGGGATGTGTGTGGGGGAGGGGGGAGGGGAGTGTGTATGTGGGTGTGTGTGGGTAGGTGGGGTTGTTTGTGTGTGTATGTGTGTTTGTGGGTGGGGGGTTGTGTGTGCGTGCGTGCGTGCGTGCTCATCTTGGCGTATGTAGGTTATTTTTGCTGCATCACGCCGGAGCATTTTTGTCGGGTTATCTCAGAGCGTGACTTGGACATCCATCGTGACTGACAGGCGCACATAACACATGACGAGATCGCTGTCATGCATTGTGAATTCGGGGTGTATGGACTTGTAAATTTGCTTGGTCAGTTTCAGTTGGAGTATGATAATTTTGTAGCTTTTCGTGTTTGTTGTTGTTTTTCGTTGTTGTTGTGTTTGTTTCAGAGTGTGTTTGCGTTCGTGTGTGTTTTGTGTGTGTGTGCGTTCGTGTTTGTTTTGTGTGTGCGCGTTCGTGTTTGTTTTGTGTGTGTGTTCGTGTCTGTTTTGTGTGTGTGTGCGCGTTGGTGTGTTTTGTGTGTGCATGCGTTCGTGTGTGTGTGTTCGTGTCTACTTTGTGTGTGTGCGTGCGTGCGTGCGTGTGTGTGTGTGTGTGTGTGTGCGTGCGTGTGTGTGTGTGCGTGTGTGTGCGTGTGTGTGTGTGTGTGTGTGTGTGTGTGTGTGTGTGTGTGTGTGTGTGTGTGTGTGTCTATGTGTGTGTGTGCGTGTGTGTCTATGTGTGTGTCTGTTTCTATGACACATCATTGCTAAATGTGTATGTAGATATTTGTAGTTGCAGTTGGCAACCGGCGCATGACCAGCTGTCCCTGGTTGGCCTTGTGTTGTGTTTAGTAATGTACCCTTTGCATTGCCACTGTAGGAAAGGTTTCGTTGTTGGGGTCAAGCAAGGTGGAAGATAATGCGTCATTTCTCTTTTACTTTCTGTTTTCTATTTTGCTTTTTCTCGATTTCACGTGTATGTTTGTGAAACAGACAGACAGACAGACGGAAACAGACAAAAACAAATAGATAGACACAGAGACAGACTGACGGACACAGAAAGAGAGAGACAGACAGACGGACACAGAAAGACAGACAGACAGACAGACGGAAACAGATAGAAACAAATAGACAGACACGGAAAGAGACAAACAGACAAGCAGACTGACGGACACAGACAGGCAGAAACAGACACAGACACAGACAAACAAACAGAGACGGAGACAGCCAGAGACAGAGAATGAGAAAGCGTGTGCTGTGGTTGTGTATTCCTACCTTCGTGTTTATGGTCGATGTGCCGAGACCATTTTATAGTCCGTCTTAAAAGAGAGAAAAAACGAGTCCCCTTACCTCGTTTTTATGTTGCATGTAGCATAACTAGGAGATTAGTAACTAGCTAAGCTTTATTGCAAATAATAATAACACTGAATTGAGGATAATCCCTTATTGAAGTGCTTTTTCTTTTTTATTTTTTTGACATTCGTATGGCAATTACCTTGATTTAGCTCAGTGTTACCAGCGCGATGGTTATATTTTTCTTATTTTAGCACCGTGTTCCCAGCTGACTTTATCTCCGGCCAGAGATAAAGTCGAGAGACACCGTAAACCCGTTCTTTTTACAGCCTTGGTAAACCATCTTCTTCGCCCTCTCGGGATCCCAACAGGAGGCGCCGTTTTCGTAAGTGGGTCGTTTTTAGTCCTGCAAGGAAGAGCCGCGTGCGAGAAGAAAGGGCCACACACGCGAGGCAGTAACGTCGGGTGTCTCATTGCCTTTACGATGAGATGTCGACCTTCTTGTCACGCATTCGTGTTGATAACTGAGTTACGGGGAAGGTGGCAAGGTGTTTCGAAGTCTTAATTGGCGATTTGGTGCTTTATTGTGAGGATGTGGGAGGGGGGAGTGCGCGCGCGGCATGCAGTGGAAATTTCCATCGCCGGGCGGTAATCAGCTGGCGGCGGGGTGAGGCGGTGACGTCATCTTTGTTTATCGCAGAATATCTTGGTCATCGGTCGTCGTGGCGGGTCGGCGGGTTGAGATGAATGGGGATAGTTGTAGGTCGATCGGAATGACGAAGAGAAAGAAGTTGAATGACGCGGGTGATCGTGGTTAGGAGAGGCTGTTCTCTGCGGGGTCTGTGTAGGTATGCATGGGAGATTTTGGAAAGGCGGAAAATCCTGTGGTTTCTCCTCCACATTCTCCTCCTCCTTCTCCTTCTCTTTCGCCTCCTCCTCCTCCTTCTCTTCCTGTTCTTCCTCCCCTCCTCCTCCTCTTCCTCTTTCATCTTCTCCTCCTTCTTCTTCTTCTTGTTTCTTCTTCACTACCTCCTCCTTCTCCTTCCTCTCCCTCTCCCTCATCAACATTACCAACCACAAAAATCTACCTAGTTATCCAACCAATCCCCTTTTCAGCGAATCTAATCCGATCCCGAGCGCCTAATCGGCTGATCGGACGAAGCGAGCGTAAGGAATCGGTGGTTGGCTTCCCGCACATAAAGGAATCGGACTCTGAGTGTGAAGTATCGAGGTGTTCTTAATGTAGGGTTCCTTTTGAGAGGGGGTTGAGGGGTGGGGTGGGATGGGTAGGGTGGGAGGGGGTGATAGTGGGGGAGTTGGGAGGGTTGGGGTGGGTAAGGGAGGAGGGGATGGTGGATGGAGGGTTGGAGGGGAGGGGAGAGTGTGTGTGTATTCATTCTCTTTTGTTTTGTTTGCGTTCTTTGGTGTTCTTTGGTTTCTTATTTTCATCTCTTTTTCATCTTTCCCTTTCTTCCTCTCTCTCTCTCTATCCCTCTCCCCCTCTGTCTCTCCCGTTCTCCCTCAATCTCTCTCTCATCACCTCATCCCCTCTTCCTCCTCCCCTCTCTCTCTCTCTCTGTCTCTCTCTCTCCTCTTCCTCTCTCTCTCCTCTCTCTTCTCTCTTCTCTCCTCTCTCCTTCCTTCTCTTCCT
>NC_091550.1:2760123-2775123 GCF_042767895.1 Penaeus vannamei
TATGCTAATCATCCCCGTAGAACGAAAAGGGTGCAATTAGGAGAGAACGAACAGCCGGCAGAGAAACGCAAGAATGATAACAGGTAAATGATTCGACTCCAATCAGAATCGTTTAGGAGACGCGACACGGCTCTTAACAGGGAGGACGGGAAGGGGGTGAGGTGGGGGAGGGGGGGGTTGACAGCTGGAAGGAGCCACTTAGACCACGTAATGGCGCCGGTGATGATAGCTCGGGAGTCCTTCTAGAGACGATGATGGAGATGAGAAGGAGATGGAGGAGAGAGAGAGAGAGAGAGAGAGAGAAAGTCGCCGTAGGATAATAAAGACAAATGGGAATTGCGGGTAGGTTGGGGGTGGGGCGGGGGGAAGGGGGGGAGGGAAAGATGGACCACGTGTGACGGTTGCTTTTGCGGTGGTCGCCGGTGGTCACGTGGACGAGTGTTTGCGGCCGGAGATCATGTTAATGGCTTGTTTGCTGTCCTACAGGGAGGAGAGTGTGAGGGAAGGATGGGGGAGAAGGAGGTAGGGGAAGGGAGAGAGAAAGAGGGAGAAGGGGGGAGGGGGAAATCCGCCATATACCCAGGGGCTGGTTTTGGGGACCCCGGTGGAAATGGGCTTTGTACACGGGGGGGGGGGGGAGGTATTTCGGGCCAAGAGGGTCAAGGGGGGTCGTTCGGTTGTTAAGGTTGATTGGGGGCGTTTCGGTCGGTTGGTGGACTTCTCCTTCGAGTTGAATGGGTGGGTTGAGTGGTTGATGGTGGTTGGGGCGGGGGTGGGGGTGGGTGGGGGGGTTCCGGGTCGGTAAACATGCGAGTTGGGGGATTGAGATGGCGGGTCGTGTGTATCAAGAGTAATTGGTATTCAACTTGTTTTCGACTGAAAAGTATTCATGTTGACAAATGTAGAGAGGTATGAATGAGAATGAATATCTTCACAATACAAGAGATGTATTTGACCGGTTTCGAATATATCTTCGTCAGAAATACATGATGTATTTCTGACGAAGATATATTCGGAACCGGTCAAATACATCTCTTGTATTGTGAAGATATTCTCATTCATACCTTTCTTCATTTTTTCGACTGTGTGTTTTGCTTCGTTCGTCGTGAGGGGGCTGGGGGGTGAGTAGATTGGTTTTAGAACTGTAATTGGCATAAAGTCCATTGCTGCAGTGTGGTAGATAGGAAATGAATATGCTTAGTCTACCATATCACGTTGACAAGCCAAAATTGACTTATCTTCAGTACCGTGAGAGCTCTAACAGGATCAAAATCTGAAATCTGGCCGTGACATAACAGCGTGGGAGCTCTTACAACGGCGTCCTTCCAGTAGCACAAAGGTAAACAAAACCGTAATTTTCTCCGCTAAGGATGAATCGAAGGGGGGGTGGGGCGTGGCGCGTCCTCTCGCCTGGGACACGACGGAGCATAAACAGGAAAAATAACAGGAGAGCCACTTTTTTAAAAGCTATCTCCCGAGTGTGTGATCAGAGGAGCGTCGAGGGGCGGCAGTTCAGCGTGACGAGGCCTCCGGGAGGTGGTCGCTCGTGTGCATGGTAGGCCTATAGCATCCTTCGGGAGGTGGTCGCTCATGTGCATGGTAGGCCTATAGCATCCTTCGGGAGGCCTGTGACAGTCACCCAGATTCAGGGGGCGTGGGGGCGGACGCGCGTGAGGGTAACTGTATAATTGGCCATATTTTGTGAGTCGTATTTGCTGAAGCATTGAGGAGAGAAAATGTTGGGAATTATTGGGAGGTTTCGAAGTAGTCGGATGTTTGAGAAATTTCTCGGTTCGTCATACCAAAACGAACAATGAGTCTTTTGTCAGGGGAATCATGTTCTTTGTTCGCGGGCACACACGTACACACACACGCACACACACACACACACACACACACACACACACACACACACACACACACACACACACACACACACACACACACACACACACACACACACACACACACACACACACACACACACACGGATTTATATAGACAGATCAATTGCATAAATAGAGATGTAGATATAAAAATGTTTATATACACATTTTTGCGTCACGTATCCCCGCGAGTCACACGGCTGCCGCCAGACTCGGGTATCAGGGCGGCAGATGATCCCGTTTCGCGGATCCCGTGACGCGAAGCCGGACGAGCGACCCGATCCGCGCTTATCGGATGATATCCGTCGATTCGAACCCGAGAGGATCCGCGCGGGGTGGAGAACGTGATGTGACTGACCGGTGCTGCTGCCCCCCCCCCCCCGCGCGCGGAGAATGGGAAAAAGGGAGAAAATGCTATTAAGTTTTTGGGTATTTTTGTGCGATTGGCTGAAATTGGATGACGTAAAGATGGCGGTAATGTTCCTGAGTTACCAGATGACGCGGTATGACTATGCCGGTGGGTATATCCGCGTGGATATACCTGAGGAGATGAGAGAGAGGTGCAGCGGGTATTTCTCCGAGTTGAATTACCTAACGGAGTTCAGTAAGGGAAATCTGCCGCGGATTCCGTTCTGTTACGACGGATCGCGGAATGAAAACAAGAGCCGCGTGCAGCCTTGGTCGTGCGCATGCGTGGGGGATGCCCGGCCGGGGTGG
This sequence comes from Penaeus vannamei, assembly GCF_042767895.1. Taxonomy (NCBI): domain Eukaryota; kingdom Metazoa; phylum Arthropoda; class Malacostraca; order Decapoda; family Penaeidae; genus Penaeus; species Penaeus vannamei. Next base: position 2,762,727 of record NC_091550.1, read on the forward strand.
CGCCGCACTTGGGGGGCGTCAGCTGATCTCGTTGCTTTTCTTGGGGGGGGGGGGGTTATATGGTTGTTTCCTGTTGCTGTGTTTTGTTGGGTTGGTGTGTGTTTTTTTTGTATCTTTTTTTTGGAGGGGAGGGGGTGTTCTAGATATCTTAGTAATATTTTTTCCATCTATCTATCTATCTTTATTTATATCTCCCTCTCCCTCTCTTACGCGCACACTCACTCACACACACACACACACACACACACACACACACACACACACACACACACACACACACACACACACACACACACACACACACGCACACACACACGCACACACACACACACACACACGCACACACACACACACACACACACACACACACACACACACACACACACACACACACACACACACACACACACACACTCACTCACTCACTCACTCACTCACTCAAACATACACTCACCTTGTACTATTCTTGCTCCATGCTCTTCCCACGACGAGGCAGCAGCATCATTACCTGTCGCCCCCGAGTCCCCACACCTGTCTAGCAACTCCGATCCATCTCCATGATCTGACATCGACGAGGCCGCCGTGTGTACACAGTTACAAGCACACACGACGTAAGAACCAGCCTCCCTCCCCTCCCCCCCTCTTGTGTACGTCTTGAGGGTCGGGTTTTGCTTCGTTCGGCCCATGCGTTACGTTGAGGTGAAGTAAACAAGATGAAACGTGCTTGCTTTATCGAGGCAGTTCGGCGAGCGCTTTTCCGCTAGGTTTGGGTGTACGTATAAACCCGCTCGCGTGTTTGTTCGGGTCAGTGTTGGTAGGTTGGGTAGGGAGGGAGGGAGGGAGGGGGAGATGGAGGGCGGAGGGAGGGAGAGATGGAGTGTGGGAGGTTGAGAGGGAGATGGAGAGAGAGGGAGGGAGGGGGAGATGGAGAGTGGGGGAGGGAGGGGGAGATGGAGAGTGAGGGAGGGAGGGGGAGATGGAGAGAGAGGGAGGGAGGAAGGGGGAGATGGAGAGTGGAGGGTGAGGGAGGGGGAGATGGAGAGTGAGGGAGGGAGGTGGAGAACAGAGAGGGAGGGAGGGAGGTGGAGATGGAGAGAGAGGGAGAGAGGTGTGTTGAGACGGAAAACGGAGAGGGAGAGAGGAAGGTGGAGAGCGGAGAAGAGGGAAGGAAGTGGAGAGCCGAGAAGGAGGGAGGTGGAGATGGAGAGCGGAGGAGGGAGAAGAGAAGGAGGTGTGAGAACTTGAGGCAGCTTCTCGGCTCTCCCTCCCGCGGCCACGCAGCTGTGAAGGAGCGGCGCGTTGTGACCAGTGGCCCCCTTTCTCTCTCTCTCTCTCTCTCGTCTTTCCCCCCTTCTCTTGTGCTTCTCCTCCCCCCTTCTCTCTTTCCTCTCTGGTCTTTCATTTTTCCACTTCCCTCCCCTTTTTTCTTTTTTTCTCCTCTCTCTTCTTTTCCTGCCTCTCTCTCTCTCTCCTCCCCCTTCTCTCTTTCATCCTCCCCTCTTCTCTTTTTATTCTCTCCCCCTTCTCGTTTTTCTCGCATTTTTCTCTCTTCTTCCCCTTCTCCTTCCTCGTCATTTCATTTAGGTTCTTCTCCCTCCTTCTTCTTCTTCTCCTCCTCCTTCCTTCTTCTCCTCTTCCTTCTTCTTCCTCCTTCTTCTTCTTCTTCTTCTTCTTCTTCTTCTTCTTCCTTCTCCTTCTCCTTCTCCTTCTCCTTCTCCTTCTTCCTTCTCCTCCTCCTCCTTCTCCTTCTCCTTCTCCTTCTCCTCTTCTCCTTCCTCCTTCTTCCTTCTTCCTTCTCCTTCCTCCTCCTCCTTCCTCCTCCTCATCTTCCTTCTCCTCTTCTACTCTACTTCTCCTCCTCCTCCTCTTTCTTCTTCTTCTTCTTCTCCTCCTCTTTCTTCTTCTTCATTTTCTTCTTCTTCTTCTTCTTCTTCTTCTTCTTTTTCTTATCCTCCTCCTCCTCTTTCATCCTCCTCCTCCTCATCATCATCCTCTCTTTCCCTCTTTCCTGTTTCGTTTTCCTTCCTTCTCCCTTCCCCTCATTTCGTAGACGGAAGAGGTGATAATGCGATGAGCACGGGGGATGGGTCCGTGACACTGTGGGAACCCGGTGGGAAGATTCATGTGAATAGATAAATAGGTAAGCAGATAGATAGATTGGTGTGTGTGTGTGTGTGTTTGTGTGTGTCCGTGCCTGTGTCTGCCTGTGACTGTGTGTGTGTGTGTGTGTGTGTGTGTGTGTGTGTGTGTGTGTGTGTGTGTGTGTGTGTGTGTGTGTGTGTATGTATGTTTGTTTGTGTGTGTGTCCATTCCTGTGACTGCCTGTGTGTGTGTGTGTGTGTGTGTGTGTATGTGTGTTTGTGTGTTTGTGTGTGTCCGTGCCTGTGTCTGCCTGTGACTGTGTGTGTATGTCCGTGCCTATGACTGTCTGTCTGTTTGTCTATCTCTGTGTACCAACCAGTAAATGTGCAACGGATTGATTGCAACAGTTGCGCAACACGCGGCGCTGTGCAGAGTTGCGTCGGGCGAGAACCTTGGCTCGGAGAGGGCGTGGCTTCTCTATCCAGGTTCCTTTGGCTAGCTTTGGTGGATCGAGGAGAAGGGGGTTAGGGGGATAGGGAGAGAATAGATAGATAGATAGAATATAGAGAATAGATAGATAGGGATCGAGGAGAAAGGAGGAAGGGGGATAGGGAGAGAATAGATAGATAGATAGATATATAGATAGAATATATAGAATAGATAGATAGGGATCGAGGAGAAGGGAGGAAGGGGGATAGGGAGAGAATAGATAGATAGATAGATAGAATATAGAGAATAGATAGATAGGATCGATCGTGAGAAGGAGAAGGGAGGAAGGGAGGATAGGGGAGTGCATGGGAGGAGACAGCACAGAAGAAGAAGAAGAAGGAGGAGGTATGTGGGGGAGATGTTAATAGTGGTGGGAAGGGGGAGAAGCAGGAGGAAGGGAGAAGGATAGGAGGAGAGGAGGAGGAGGGAGGGAGGAAGGGACGGTAGGATGTGGATGGATGGAAGGAATGCTGATGGAGGATGGAAGAAAGAAAGAAGGAGAAGGGAGAGAGATAAGTGAAGATCACGACAATGAATGCTGATGGAAATGGGAGTGAAGAAAAGAAGGAAGGAAGGAGGGAACGGAGAAGGAAAAAGAAGAAGGAAAGGAAAGAGGAAGAGGAAGAAGAAGGGAAGGGAAGAGGAAGAGGAAGAAGAAGGGAAGGCGGTATGGCGAAGGGCAACGGAGGTGGTTTTTCTGTTATTGTTTTTTTTATAGCAAGAGATTAGCATTTTCTTCGCCGCGTCCCCCCATATGCTGTGCGTCTAACGGTGCGGCCACTCTACACCACAGCATCTTAGGCGTGTTTCTTCCTTCTCTCTTGTCTTCTTCCTTTTCATCTTCCTTCTTTCTTATCTCTTTTCTCATCTCCTTCATTTTCATCTTCTTTCTTTCTTTTCTCTTCATTGTCATCTTCCTTCTTTCTCAACTCCTTCACTTTCCATCTTCCTTCTTTATCATCTTTCTTTTCATCATCCTTCTTCCTCGTCTCCTTTCCATCACCTTCCTTTTCATTTTTCATCTTTCTCATCCCCTAACTTCGTTCGCCCCCTCTTTCGTCCTTTTGTCAGATTTCCTCGTCCTCCACTTTTGCCAGATTTCTTCGTCCTCCATTTTTCATCCCTCTTCTTGTCTCCCCTCTCCCCTACTACTCTCACCTCTTTTCCTTTCTCATCCTCCTCCTTCGCCCCCTCCCCCCCCCACTTCGGCCTTTTGCCACGTTCTTACGTCGTACGTTTTTTCCTCTTTATCTCCTTTCTCATCTCCTTTCTTCGTGTCCCTCCCTTCGTCCTGTTGTTAGGTTTCTTTCCCTCTCTCATTTCCTCCTCGTTCTCAGCTGTTCCTTCCTCCCCCCTTCTTCTTATCCCATGTGTTCTTACCCTATGTTTTTGTTGTTGTTCTTTTATCCTGTCTTCTTATGCTATGTCTTCTACGTTCCTTCTTGCCTCTTCTTCTTCTTCTTCTTCTTCTCCTCCTCTTAACCCTCTCGACGCCCTTACTCCGTGACAACAGCGGCCTCAACCTTAGACCTCGAGAGAAGACTATTAGAGAATGGGAAAAAGAAAGAATGGGGAAAAATGAAAAGAGAAAAGAAAAAAAAATTTAAGATGAAAATAAAAAAGATAAAGGCCTTGAGAGAAGACTATTATAGAATAGGAAAGGGAAAGGAAAAGAATGAAAATGAAAAAGATGAAAAAGAAGGGGCGAAAAAGAAAAGAGAAGAGAGAAAATAAAAAAATGAAAAGGAAAAAAGATAAAAAAGAAGGAAAAGGCAAAATTGAATAGCAAAAAGGGAAAAAAACATTGAATAGCAAAAAGGAGAAAAAAAAGACAAATTAATATCAGAAAGGGGAAAAAAGCAAAAGTGAATAGCAGAAAGAAAACAAAAAATGAATAGCAAAACGGAGAAAAATAAAAATTGAATAGCAAAATGGGGGGAAAAAGCAAAACCGAATAGCAGAAAGAAAAAAATGAATAGCAAAAAAAATGAAAATTGAATACCAAAATGGGGGGAAAAAAAGCAAAACTTGAAAAATGAAAATTGAATACCAAAATGGGGAAAAAGCAAAACAGAATAGCAGAAAGAAAAAAATGAATAGCAAAAAAAATGAAAATTGAATACCAAAATGGGAGAAAAAAAAGCAAAACTTGAATAGCATTGTCTTGTTACCTGCGACGCGTTGAAGTCCCCCGGAGGCCCCCCCCGGGTCCCCCCCCCGAAGGCGCCCCAATCAGAGTGTGAAGCGAGTGGGGGGGGGGGGGGAGCGCCGCGTGAAAGCAGAGTGTCTCGGGAGGAGGGAGGGAGGCAGGGAGGGAGGGAGGGAGGGAGGGAGGAGCAGGCAGGGAGGAGGGAGAGGCAGCAGGGAGGGAGGAGGAGGGAGGAGGCAGGGAGTGGGAGGGAGGGAGGGAGGAGGAGGCAGGGAGGGAGGAGGGAGGAGGGAGGAGGCAGGGAGGAGGCAGGAGGGAGGAGGGAGGAGGCAGGGAGAGGAGGAGGAGGGAGGGAGGAGGGAGGAGGGAAGGAGGCAGGGAGGGAGGAGGGAGGAAAGGGATAGAGGGAGAAAAGGAGGGAGGGAGGAGGGAGGAGGGAGGAGGCAGGGAGGCGAGGAGGGAGGGAGGGAGGGAGGGAGTGGAGGGAGGAGTGCAGGCAGGGAGGGAGGGAGGGAGGGAGGGGGGGAGGGGGGTGTTGCGCCGCGCGGAGTCTCCTACGCCGGCGCCCGAGATGTTTCGTAACGGTGCGGGAGGAAATTCATTAACGGCATCAGGTGAATTTTTTTTTTTTTCATCTTTTTTTATTTTTTTTTGAGGGTGGGTGGGGGGTGGGGGAGGGGGGGGAGGGTAGAAGGGGTGAGGGTTATCTTGTGGACTGGATTAGGTTGGTATTTATTTGTTTATTTATTTATTTGCTTAGCCATTTATTTTATATTCTTTTTATTTTATTTTGAGTGTTCTTGGTCTTTATTTTATTCATTTTAAGTATTCTTGGTCTTTATTTTAATTATTGTAAGTATTCTTGGTCTTTATTTTAATTATTTTAAGTATTCTTGGTCTTTATTTTAATTATTTTAAGTATTCTTGGTCTTCATTTTATTTATTTTAAGTATTTTTGGTCTTTATTTTATTATTATTATTTTTTTAGTTTTTTGATATATATTTTTTTTCGACTAGCTGTTCTTAAGAATATTTGTCATATACTTTGTCTCAGCGTTCGTGAGTAAATTCATTAACGGTATCAGTGAATTCCTTTTTTTTAGGTTTATCTTGTGGTCTGGGTTGGGTCGGTGTTTGTTATTATTCGTTTGTTTATTTGTTTGTTTAGTTGTTTGGTTTTATTTTGTGTTGTGTTATGTATTTGTTGGGTTTTATTTTTTTCTTTCTTATTTTCGTTCTTTCTTTCTTTTGTCTTTTTTTCTTTATTTATTTCCTTCTTTCTTTCTTTCTTTCTCTACTTTCCTTCTTTCTTTCTTTTTCTTTCTTTCTTTTCATTTCCTTCTTTCATTTTCTTTCTTTCCTTCATTCCTTCTTCCTTTTTCTTTCTTTCTTTCTTTTTCCTTCTCTCTTACTTTCTTTTTCTTTCTTTCTTTTTCCTTCTCTCTTTCTTTCCTTCTTTCTTACTTCCTTTCTTCTTCCTTTCTGCTTGACTGGCCGTTCATGAGAGTATTCGCAATAAACCTGGTCCAATTCTCTTTGAATGTCTGCCGGGCTCGGCACCTCAGCGTCCCGCCCACCCGCCCACATGCCCACCCGCCCACATGCCCACCCGCCCGCCCGCATGCCCACCTGCCCGCCCGCATGCCCACTCTGACCCACATATACCCAGGGCGAGAGTCGGGGATGCCGGTGCGAGGAGGGCTCGGGGTGGGGTGAGACATCGCCGTCGGGTTTCAGGGAAGTTTTGCGGAGTTGCTGAAGTTACTGTTTTCTTGTCCTTGGTTTTAGTGTGTTTTGAGTTTTTTTTTTTTTTTTTTTTTTTTTGTCGATAAATGGAATCCTTTTTCTTTTCTTTTTTTCTTCTTTTTCTTCTTCTTCTTCCTCTTCGTTTTCTTCTTCTTCTTCTTCTTCTTTGCTTAACCCTTAATTGGTATTTAAGATGGTGTTCGCTATCCGGACTCCGACCTTTTTCTTTCCGTTAGATCGTTGTCTTCGAGAGTTGTTTTTCGGTATCCGGACTCCGACCTTTTCCTTGCCGTTAATTCGCTGTTTTTAAGATGTTTTCGCTATCCGGACTACGTTGTCTTCGAGATGGTGTTCGCTATCCGGACTCGGACCTTTTTCTTGCCGTTAATTCGCTGTCTCGAAAATGGTTTTCGCTGACAAAGACCGCCATCGCAATAGGGTCAAAGGTCAGGGGTTCCCAGGCTCGCCAGGTCATATGCCATGGGAAAGACGCAGCGGCGGGGGCGGGGCGTGCTGCTTGACCCCCCCCTTCCCCCTCCACTCCCCCCTCCCCCGTGATGTGTGGCTTCCCCCCTCCCCCCCTTACTCCCCTCCCCCGTGATGTGTGGCTTCCCCCCCTCCCCCTACTACCCCCTCCCCGTGATGTGTGACTTCCCCCCCCCTCCCCCCTACTCCCCTCCCCCGTGATGTGTGACTTCCCCTCTCCCCCCCTACTACCCTCCCCCGTGATGTGTGGCTCCCCACCTCCCTCCCACCCCCCTCCCCCGTGATGTGTGACCTCCCCCCCTACTCCCCTGGGGGAATGTCTTGTCTGCGAGGCGTTTGTGTGTCGCCGCCGCCAGAGGGCCAGTGGGTCATCCAGCGGAGGGGAGTTCTTACTCGTCGCTCTTCTCTTTCTTTCTTTCTTTCTTTCTTTCTTTCTTTCTTCTTCTCTTTCTTTCTCTTTCTCTCTTTCTCTCTTTCTCTTTCATCCTCTTTCTCTCTCTCTCTCTCTCACTCTCTCTCTCTCTCTCTCTCTCTCTCTCTCTCTCTCTCTCTCTCTCTCTCTCTCTCTCTCTCTCAACCTCTCCCTCTCCCTCTCCCTCTCCCTCTCCCTCCCCCCCCCCCCGTGGATGAAGGAAATTGAAACCTGAAACCTGTTATTGATCGGGAAGGTGGGGGGTGGGGGGGGTAGTCGGTGTTAGGGAAGGGAATGAAAGCGAAAAGAGAGGAAGAGGGAGATGGAAGGAGTGAGGGAGAGAGAGGGAGGTAGGGGGAGAGAGATAGAAAAAAGAGTGGTAGGTAAGGAAGGAGAGAGAGAGAGAGAGAAAGAAAGAAAAGAAAGAGGGGGGTAGAAGAAAGAAAAGAAAGACAGGGAGAGAAGAAAGGAAAGAAAGAGAGGGAGAGAAGAAAGAAAAGAAAGAGGGAGAGAAGAAACAAAAGAAAGAGAGGAAGGGAAAAGAAAGAAAACAGAATATAACAAGACCCGTTAATTATCTGTTCCGATCAACCGTCACGCAGATGCAGAGAGTTGGAATCCACTGAAGTCAAAAGTCTCTTTTCTGGTCGATAAACAGGTGATGAATTTTTGAAAAAGGGGCGTGTCCAGTGGCCTCGTTTTTCTTATTTATGCACACGCCCTTTTTCTCTCCCTCACCTTACTCTTCTCTCTCTGTCTCTTTCTTTCCTTTTCTCTCTCTCTCTCTCTCTCTCTCTCTCTCTCTCTTTCTCTGTCTCTCTCTCTCTCTCTCTCTCTTCTTCTTCTCTTTCTTCTCTTTCTTTCTCTTTCTTTCTCTCTTTCTCTCTCTCTCTCTCTCTCTCTCTCTCTCTCTCTCTCTCTCTCTCTCTCTCTCTCTCTCTCTCTCTCTCTCTCTTTCCTCTCCCTCTCCCTCTCTCCCTGCCCTCCCCCTGCCTCCCTCCTCTCCCTGCCTCCCTCTCCCTCCTCTCCCCTCCCTCTTCTCCCTCCCTCCCTCTCTCCCTCTCCCTCCCTCTCTCTCCCCTCCCTCTCTCGCCTCTCTCTCTCTCCCTCCCTCTCTCCCCTCCTCTCTCCCTCTCTCCCTCCCTCCCTCTCCCTCTACCCCCTATATCTCCCTATATCTCCCAACACATCCGATGCACACTGCAGGATCAACGCATGCGCGTAAGTGTGCGTCTTGTTGCGTGGAGCGAAGACGCCCCTCGTCGCTGATTGCGTGTTCCGAACGGCCGACCGGTCTTGAACAGCAGAACGTCGTTATCTCATTCGTTCTTCTGTTCTTCTGTTCTTCAGCTGCTCGTGCTCGTGTTCCGCGTGCTCGTTCTTCTTCTTTTCTTTGTTCTCCGCGCAGTCATCCAAGGCGGTGAAATCCTCCCGTGTGTTTCTTTTTTCTTTTTATTTTTTTTGTTATTTTTAGTTCGGTTGTCACAGTTATACCGCGTGGGGTGGGTGGGGGTGGGGATAGGGTGGGGGGTTCTCCGTGAAGTGTGACCTGGTGGTTGAATTTTTAGGTCTTTGTTTCGGGTGCTTGGGCTTGAGACCTTGGGGGGGGGGGGGGTCGTGTTGGGGGATTCCTTGGGAGAGGGAGAAGGGAAGGAGGGAGAGAGAGAGAGAGAGAGATTGATTGATTGATTGATTAATTAGTTATTTAAAATTATCCACCGCACCTACAGCTATGGTCATTAGCGGCAGAGAGAGAGACAGAGACAGAGACAGAGGCAGAGGCAGAGGCAGAGGCAGAGAGACAGAGACAGAGACAGAGACAGAGACAGAGACAGAGAGACAGAGAGACAGAGACCATCCAGACCACGGAACGTCTCGACCGACCGACGACCCCCTCTCGAGACCGAGACCGCGAAGAGAGCGAGAAAGGGTCGTTCGGGCGCCGCGAGTGGATGGCCTGTCACGACCCCTTCGTCGAACCCCCGGCAGACCCTTGTTTGGGGCGCTTTGACGGGCCGCGGGTGGTGGGGGAGGAACGTGGTCGGTGAGGAACGTGGTCGGTGAGGAACGTGGGCGGTGAGGATCGTGGTTGATGAGGAACGTGGTTGATAAGGAATGTGGTTGATAAGGAACGTGGTCGGTGAGGAACGTGGTTGATGAGGAATGTGGTTGATAAGGAACGTGGTCGGTGAGGAACGTAGTTGATAATGTGGTTGATAAGGAATGTGGTTGATGAGGAATGTGTGTATGTGCGTGTGTGTGTGCGTGGATTCGTGAGCGTGAGTGATCGGGATGGAGTGAGGCATCCGGGAGTGACCAAAGGCGGGTGGGGGGGGAGCGTTCGTCATGGGGAGATGGGGATGGCGGAGGGCTGGGCGGAGGCGGTGGAGGCCACAAACAAGCTTAATTATGGGAGAAGCGCCGTGAAGGGTGACGCAGAGGAGGGAGGAGGAGGAGGAGGAGGAGGTGGTGGAGGTGGAGTTGTGGAGGAAGGAGGAGGAGGAGGAGGAGTTGGGGGAAAGGAGGAGGAGGTGTTGGGGGAAGGGAGGAGGAGGAGGGGATGGAGAGGAGGGGAGGTAAAGGTGGAGTTGGGAGGGAAGGAGGAGGAGGAGGAGTTGGGGGGAAGGAGGAGGGAGGAGGAGTAGAGGAGGTGTTGGGGGAAGGAGGGAGGAGGAGGGGATGGAGGAGGAGGTGGAGGTGGAGTTGGGAGGAAGGGAGGAGGAGGAGGAGGTGTTGGGGGAAGGAGGGAGGAGGAGGGGGGAGGGTGGAGTTGGGGGGAGGAGAGGTGCAGGAGGAGGAGGGGGTGGAGGCAGAAGGAGGAGGAGGAGTTGGAGGGAAGGAGGAGGAGGAGGGAGGGATGGAGGAGGGTGGAGGAGGAGTTGGGGGGAAGGAGGAGGAGGAGGGAGGGGATGGAGGAGGTGGGAGGAGGAGTTGGGGGGAAGGAGGAGGAGGGAGGAGGAGGGGATGGAGGAGGTGTGAGGAGGGAGTCGGGGGAAGGATGGAGGAGGGAGGGAGGGAGGAGTAGAGGAGGAGGTGCAGGAGGAGGGAGGAGTCGGGGGGGGAAGGAGGAGGGAGGAGGAGGGGATGGAGGAGGTGGAGGAGGAGTTGGGGGAAAGGATGGAGGGGAGGGAGGAGGAGGAGGGAGGAGGAGAGGGTGGTGAAGGGAGGAGGAAGAGGAGGAGGTGGAGGTGGAGGAGTAGGAGGAAGAGGAGGAGGAGGAGAGGCAAGTCACGCTAGGATTCTGGGATGTGAGAAACGCCTGCGTATCTCCGTTATGGCGGAAGGAATCCCCTTTTTTTCCCGTCACATGAAACTTTTTTTTTTTCATTACCGAACGTGATCTTTTTTTTCTCGTCACATTGAACGCAAACTTTTTTTTGCCATCACTGAACGCAAGTATTTTTCCCCAAAACAATGAACACGAACTTTTTTCCCCATAACTGAAGGGAAATATTTTTCACAAGGCAATGAACGCAAACATTTTTTCCCCATAACTGAACGCAAATATTTTTCCCAAGACAATGAACGCAAATATTTTTCCCGTCGCATTGAACGCAAATATTTTTCCCAAGGCAATGAACGCAAACTTTTTTTCCCCATAACTGAACGCAAATATTTTCCCCAAGACAATGAACGCAAACTTTTTTTCTATCACTGAACGCAAATATTTTCCCCAATGAACGCAAACTTTTTTCCCATAACAGAACGCAAACATTTTTTTCTTTTCACCCTCGTCACGCTGAACGCCCACCGTTGCCAAAACTCCGGTCAACTTTTGTCAAAACCGATAAAACAGGAACAAAAAAAAGTTCAGGGTCGCGTGGCGGGGTCAGCTGATCGGTCCCTGTCTCTGCCTCCCCTGACCCACCAACCCGGCCGGTCAGCTGGCTCCTCTCCAAGACGGGGCGGGCGGGCGAGGAGAAGGAGGAGGAGGAGAAATGGGCGGGCGGGCGAGGAGAAGGAGGAGGAGGAGAAATGGGCGGGCGGGCGAGGAGAAGGAGGAGGAGGAGAAATGGGCGGGCGGGCGAGGAGAAGGAGGAGGAGGAGAGACAAGGGCGGGCGGGCGAGGAGAAGGAGGAGGAGAAGTGGGCGGGGGGGCGAGGAGAAGGAGGAGGAGGAGAAATGGGCGGGCGGGCGAGGAGAAGGAGGAGGAGGAGAAATGGGCGGGCGGGCGAGGAGAAGGAGGAGGAGGAGAAATGGGCGGGCGGGCGAGGAGAAGGAGGAGGAGGAGAAGGGGGCGGGCGGGCGAGGAGAAGGGGGAGGGGGAGAAATGGGCGGGGGGGCGAGGAGAGAAGATGAGGAGGAGGAGAAATGGGCGGGCGGGCGAGGAGAAGGAGGAGGAGGAGAAATGGGCGGGCGGGCGAGGAGAAGGGAGGAGGAGGAGAAATGGGCGGGCGGGCGGAGGAGAAGAGGAGGAGGAGAAATGGGCTGGCGCGGCGAGAGGAGAAAGGAGGAGGAGGAGAAATGGGCGGGCGGGCGAGGAGAAGGAAGGAGGAGGAGAAATGGGCGGGCGGGCGAGGAGTGAGGAGGAGTGGAGAAATAGAAAAGAATTGGTGTCTTTGCGGGTGGGTGGGTGGGGGGGTTGGAGGGAGGAGGGGAGGTTAGAGCGGTTGTTTTGGTTTTAAGATAAGTAAATAGATAGATAAGTAAGTAGATAGATAACTGAGGAGAGAATTTGACTCGGAAGGGAAGGTGGGGGTGATTTAAGTAGGCCTAGAAGTAGAGGGCGATTAAAGATACGTTGGCGAGGGTGATGCTTCTGAACAAGAAAAAAAGATGGAAAAGAGAGACAATATATTTCGATGCGAGGAAGGAAAATGTTCTAAAATAATACAGCCTCACCCTCTCCCCCCCCCCCCCTCAATCACCCGCTTGGGGAGTCCCTAACAGGATCTTGCTTGGTGTCAGTGGGGATTCGCCCTCCACAGAGCTTCAGCTGACCTTAGGCATAGAGCTTTGGGGGTTGAGGGTGTTGAGAGTGTAGTTGAGTGTACAGACCTTAGGCATAGAGCTTTGTGGCTTCTTGGGGAGTT
>NC_091550.1:2782623-2785123 GCF_042767895.1 Penaeus vannamei
AACCCTTGCTCTCGCGGCCACCGTGCAGCTGCGACCGGCAACACGACACTGTATTGAGGGCGGGGGACGTGGATCGGCGGTGGAGGCGTGTGTCGTGGCTTGTGTTAGTCTTTTCTTTCTTGTTTTTTTTTTCTTTTTTTGTGGGGAGATCGTTTATTGTTTTTTCACGAATGGATTGTATTTTTTTACTGTAATTGTCGTGGTTATTTTTAATGTTGCTGTTGCAAGTGATGGTGGTGTTGTTGTTGTTGTTTTTCTTATTCTTGTTGTTGTTTTTGTTATTGTTGCTGTTTTTCTTATTGTTGCTGTTGCTGTTTTTCTTACTGTTGTTGGTGATGCATAACAGTATCTCCGGTGAGTGTTGTTGGCGATGTTCCTGTTATTACGACGAAGACAACGGCTTGGTCTTCTTTATTTATGGATACAGTTAACATTTATATTTTTAAAAAGTCTCCTGGAAGATTTTTTTAGACGTAATTAACACGGGCGTTCGCGTGAGAGGCGCGCTGGTCAGCCCACCGGTCTCCTCTGTCGCCGGCCGTGCAACCCTTAACGAGGCGGGCTGCAAGGGCGATCTCCCGCCGCAGAATGGGCACTTGTGAGCTTTATGGCTTCGTTAGCGAGAGGGCCCCGTCGCCTGGCCTCTCGGACGCGCCTCTCCTTGGCCGCGGGAGCAAGGGGTGTGTGTGCTTAATAACGGTGTGGACGTGGACGTGGACTGGGCGTGCGAGGGGGACTGCAGCGCGGATGGGGGGGTGGGGGGTGGGGGCAGGACCGGGCTGGGGGGGCTGGGGGCAAGACCGGGCTGGGGGGTGGGGGCAGGACCGGGCCTGGGGTGGGGGCAGGACCGGGCTGGGGGTGGGAGCAGGACCGGGCTGGGGGGGTGCCTGGGGGCAGGATCGGGCTGGGGGGTGGGGGCAGGATCGGGCTGGGGGGTGGGGGCAGGACCGGGCTGGGGGGTGGGGTGAGGCGGGGGGAGGGACACGGGTGTATTTGGGGAAGTTTTTGAATGAGGATTGTGTCTATAAGGAGGGGGGGGGGCGGGGGGTGTATTTGGGGAAGTTTTTGAATGGGGATTGCGTCTATAAGGAGGGGGGGGGGGTCGTGCATTTAATGTTTTATTTTGCAGTTATGCTACAAGTAGGAGAGAATAGTGTATTTGATTAGTTTTCTATCTTTTACATCTACAAGGAGGGTGGGTGTATTTAAAGATTTTATTTTTATTTCACAATTACACGACAAGTAAGATAAACTAGTGTATTTGATTAATATTTTTACGATTACATATAGAAGAAGGGAGGCTAATATTTCTAATACAGCTTACCCTATTACAATTCAACTTACAAAAGTAGAAAGGTATGAATGAGAATGAATATCTTCACAGTACAAGAGATGTATTTGACCGGTTTCGAATAGATCTTCAGAAATACATCATGTATTTCTGACGAAGATCTATTCGAAAGCGGTCAAATGCATCCCTTGTATTATCAAGATATTCTCATTCATACCTTTCATTCTCATTCATACCTTTCATTCTCATTCATACCTTTCAACATTTTTCAACAAGAATACGGTTCTCCGCCTGCAAATTCTTCCGACAAGAGAAGGCGATAAGGACCAGGATGCGTCGAGACGTTCGCTCCTCAGCCCTTTCGTCCCCCTTCGAGTCCCGCCGGCAGTCCCTCTCTGTTTCCCTCCGCCCGCCTCCCTCCGTCTGTCTCCCTCCTCGCTCGGGAAGGAGGGGAAGTCCCGCCGGCAGCCCCTCTCTGTTTCCCTCCGCCCGCCCGTCTCCCTCCTCGCTCGGGAAGGAGGGGAAGTCCCGCCGGCAGTCCCTCTCTGTTTCCCTCCGCCCGCCTCCCTCCGCCCGTCTCCCTCCGCCCGCCCGTCTCCCTCCTCGCTCGGGAAGGAGGGGAAGTCCCGCCCGCTGGGTCCTTCGCGCCCGTTAGCGTGGTTTCCTGCCCCGCCCGCCCACCTCGGCCACGCTCCGCCCCGGGCTAACGGCTCCTGCGACGACGGCGTCTTCGGTGTCCCCGCTCTGGGATTCTGGGTTTTCGCGCGGGGGGAATGGAGGGAGGGGGAGGGGGAAGGAGAGGGGGAGGAGGGAGGGGAGGGAGGGAGGGAGGTGTGGCGGGTGCGTGGCCTAGTTTGGGTTTTTTGATTTTGATTTTGAAGGGGAAGGAGGGAGGGAAGGCGGGTGCGTGGCCTAGTTTGGGATTTTTTAAATTTTATTTTGAGGTGGGGAATATTTTGATTTTTTTTTTTTTATGTCTGTAATGGTTTGTTTTGGTTTTCTTGTATTGTCTAGACTGTCTTTAGTCAAGTGTTTATTTTTTTTTTTCTTTTACCATTTACTTTATTTTTTTGAAATGTTTATTTTGGTGTTTTTTTTTTAATTTTTCCTCGTCTTGCCGAGTCGTGGAAAGTTCGGGAAACCGGCGGAGAATGCAGCCATGACATGCATATTTTGCCTTCGGTTTCCACTCGTGATGCAACGCCCGCC
>NC_091550.1:2790123-2795123 GCF_042767895.1 Penaeus vannamei
CCCCTTGCTTCGTCTTCTTCTTCTTCTCTCACTCCTCCCCTGCTTCGTCTTCGTCTTCTCACTCTCCCCTGTCTTCTTTTCTCTCACTTTCCCCCTTGCTTCGTCTTCTTCTTCTCTCACTCTCCCCCTTTCTTCGTCTTCTTCTTCTTCTCTCACTCTCCCCTTGCTTCGTCTTCCCCTTGCTTCGTCTTCTTCTTCTTCTCTCACTCTCCCTTGCTTCGTCTTCTTCTTCTTCTCTCACTTCCCCTTGTTTGTCTTCTTCTTCTTCTCTCACTCTCCCCTTGCTTCGTCTTCTTCTTCTTCTTCACTTCTTGCTTCTGTCTTTCTCTCACTCTCCTTGCTTCGTCTTCGTCTCTCCCCCTTGCTTCGTCGTCTTCTTCTCTCACTCTCTGCTTCGTCGTCTTTCGCTTTCCCCCTTGCTTCGTCTTCTTCCTCACTTTCCCTCTGCTTCGTCTTCTTCTTCTCTCACTTTCCCCTTGTTTGCCTTCTTCTTCTCTCACTTTCCCCCTTGCTTCGTCTTCTTCTTCTTCTCTCACTTTCCCTCTGTTTCGTCGTCTTCTTCTTCTCTCACTCTCCCCCTTCTGCTTCGTCTTCTTTCTTCTCTCACTTTCCCCTTGCTTCGTCTTCTTCTTCTTTCCCCCTTGCTTCGTCTTCTTCTTCTTCTCTCACTTTCCTCCTTTGCTTCGTCTTCTTCTTTCTCACTCTCCCCCTTGCTTCGTCGTCTTCTTCTCTCACTCTCCCCTTGCTTCGTCTTCTTCTTCTCTCTACTCTCCTCCTTGCTTCTGTCTTCTTCTCTCACTCTCCCCTTGCTTCGTCTTCTTCTTCTTCTCTCACTTTCCTTGCTTCGTCTTCTTTCTTCTTCCTCACTCTCCCCTTGCTTCGTCGTCTTCTTCTCTCACTCTCCCCTTGCTTCGTCTTCTTCTCTCACTTTCCCCCTTGCTTCGTCTTCTTCTTCTTCTTCTCTCACTTTCCCCCTTGCTTCGTCTTCTTCTTCTTCTCTCACTTTCCCCTGTTTCTGTCGTGTCTTCTTCTCACTCTCCCCCTGTTGCTTCGTCTTCTTCTTCTCTCACTCTCCCCCTTGCTTTGTCTTCTTCTCTCACTTTCCCCCTGCTTCGTCTTCTTCTTCTCTCACTCTCCCCTGCTTCGTCTTCTCTCACTCTCCCCCTTGCTTCGTCTTCTTCTTCTTCTCTCACTTTCCCCCTTGCTTCGTCTTCTTCTTCTTCTCTCACTTTCCCCCTTGCTTCGTCGTCTTCTTCTCTCACTCTCCCCCTTGCTTCGTCTTCTTCTTCTCTCACTTCCCTTGCTTGTCTTCTTCTCTCACTCTCCCTTGCTTCACTTCTTCTTCTTCTCCTCACTTTCCCCCTTGCTTCGTCTTCTTCTTCTTCTCTCACTTTCCCTTGCTTCGTCGTCTTCTTCTCTCACTCTCCCCCTTGCTTCGTCGTCTTCTTCTCTCACTCTCCCCCTTGCTTCGTCTTCTTCTTCTCTCACTTTCCCCCTTGCTTCGTCTTCTTCTTCTCTCACTTTCCCCCTTGCTTCGTCTTCTTCTTCTCTCACTCTCCCCCTTGCTTCGTCTTCTTCTTCTGTCACTCTCCCCCTTGCTTCGTCTTCGTCTTCGTCTTCGTCGTCGGGGAGTCGCCAGCGTGCGTCGTCAGCGAAGGCTTGCGAGGACGAGGGAGAGCGCCTAAGTCTTCCCAGGACTTCGCCGCCGGGAGCAAAAGTCCGTCTCTTTTTCTTACGCGGGGAGAAAGTTTGATGTCCGATTTTCTCCGAAGTCCGAGGAGGAAGGAGCTGGTGGAGGGGAGAGAGAGAACCCCAACCCCCCCTGTAAACGGTCGTTTTTAGAGGGGAATAAAGGCGTAGGGTTTGCTTCCGGCGAGTCAGACCTCGAGGATTGTGAGATTGAAACACGCACGCACACACACGCACGCACACACACACACACACACACACACCTCGAGGGGAATGGTCGTGAAGTCGTCCCTAAGTCGTGGAAGTCGTGGCGCTGGGAGAGTTATCCGATGTGTGTCGTCACTCGGTCGGTATTTCCCCCCTCTCCTTGCTTTACCACTCCCTTCCTTTCCTTCCTTTTCTTTTCTGTGTCTCTTCCTCTCTATCCCTCCTTTTTTCCTGCATGTTTCTATCTCTGTCCCTTCCTCCCTCCCTCCTTCTAGCCGTCTTTCTTTCCTCCCTTACTTTTCTCATCCCTCTTTTTTTCTTTCTTTCCTCTTTCCCTCCTCCTCCTCTTCCTCCTCCTTCTTCTTCCCCACCCCCTCCTCTCCTCTCCTCCTCCTCTCCTCTCCCCTCCCTCCCCTTCCCCTCCCCTCCCTCCCTCCTCCTACTCTCCTCCCTCCTTCCCTTTTCCTCCCTCCCCTTCCCCCTCCCCTCCCTTCCTCCCTCCCTCCCCTCCCTCCCCTCCTCTCCCCTCGATCCCCAGTAGTGCAGTAGGATCTGCATCCTGCGGTCTGAGTACCGGTGGGCAAACGCTATTAATTTTTGTGACTGCGTTGTGGCGACTTGAGTGAACGGCTCGACGACTGCCGTTGAGGGGATGCGCGTGCCGTTTCCCAGGCCTCTGTTAACGGGGTGGGATGTCCGTTCGCCGCCGTTGCTGTACAGTTAGGGTCGGTTGTAGGGGGGCTGGGTGGCTGGCGGCTCTTCGTCCCGGTGGGGGTGTTTATCGTCGCTTAGATTGACGCCTTTTGTTTAGACATGTAAACTAGCGTTGGTTTGTGTGTGAGCAAACGGGCGAATAAAAAGTCGATGGGTTCAAATGAAGACGTATGAATAGGCAAGCAGATAAACACACAATCGTTAACAAACAAAGACGAGGAAACAATCAGGCAAACAGTCAAACAAACGATCATTGGCTTACTAACAAAGACAAAACAAACGATGAAACAAACAAGCAGGCAAGCAAACCATCACCGCCATACACACAAACACTGACCTACAAACAAGAAACAAACAAACACGTACCCGAAGACAGGAAAGCAACAAACAAAAAACAAAAACAAACAAACAAACAAAAAACCACGCAGCGAAGAACAACCAGGTCGGAAAGGTCCCGTACGTAACCGACCCCGAGATGGAGGACGTGGCGGAAGCTGGGCCTCCGATCCGATGACCCGATGGGCCGATAGCGACGCCGACTGACCCGATGGGGCGGCCGATAAGAAGGCAGACAATGGCGGGGGGAGGAGATGCTGCTGTTCTTGAGGGGGTGGAGGGGAGGGGGAGGGGAGGTAGGGGTGGTGGAGGGGGGAGGAAGGGTAGGTGGGTGGGGGAAGGGAGGTAGGTAGGTGGAGGAAGGAAGGGTATGGGTCTAGGTGTGTGGATGGTGGAGGAAGAAGGGTGGTGGTGAGTGAGGTAAGGAAGAGGAGGAGGAAGAAAAAGAAAGAGGAAGAAGGAGTAAAGGAGGAGGAAGAAGAAAAAGTGGGAGGAAGAGGAAGAAAGGGAAGAAGAAGCTTAGGATAGGTTTGATGTGGAAAGGGTGCTGCTTGCTTCTTTTTTAGGCCCGTAATGGGTCGTTTTACTCTACATGAGAAGGTTAAAAAAACCAGGTAATTTATTAATCAAGAGTAAAGTACATTTCATTATCGCAATCTATTCAATTCCATCCTTTAAAACATCATACAAGTGGTTATTTGTCCTGAAAATGGAGAGAGTCAGTCACGTCCGCCGAGGCTCCCGTGCGCTCCGTCGATTTCCTCGTCCCGCCGCTGCCCTTTGCGATTCCGAGGCCTTTCTTGTGCAAGGGGGAAAGGGGGGGGAGGGTGCTGTGTCCCTCCCTCGCGTGTGGCACTCGAGATGCTTGTGGCACGTGGCACTGGGACACTTGTCACGCTTATGGCACGTGAGACTTATATTTTTGGGACTGCATGGGCGGTGTTGGTAGGGGAGGAGGATGTGGTTTGGGCGGAAGGAGGGAGAGAGAGAGAGAGAGAGGGGAGGGCGTGAGGAAGGGAGGGGTGGTCTTCTCTCTCTCTCTCTCTCTCTCTCTCTCTCTCTCTCTCTCTCTCTCTCTCTCTCTCTCTCTTTCTCTTTCTCTTTCTCTTTCTCTTTCTCTTTCTCTTTCTCTTTCTCTTTCTCTCTCTCTCTCTCTCTCTCTCTCTCTCTCTCTCTCTCTTCTCTCTTCTCTCTTCTCTTTCTCTTTCTCTTTTTGTCACCCTCTTTCTCTTTTTGTCACCCTCTTTCTCTTTCTCTCCCTCTTCCTCCCTCCGCCTGTCTCCCTCCCTCCCTCCTCTCTCTCTCCCTCTCCTTCCCTCCTCTCCCTCCCTCCTCTCTCTCCCTCTCGTTCACCTTTCCCGTTTCTCAGAATTTCTCAAGTGTTATTTGGGAAGCGACCTCGATTGCGGAGAGGCACAAGCGTTGGGGGCGTGATTTCGAAATGACTAAATGCGGGCGTGTATGTGTGTACGTATTTGGATATTACTTGCATGTGCGTGAGGGGGGAAGGGGGTTGTGTGTGTGTGTATGCGTGCATGTGTGTATGCGTGCGTGTGTGTGTGTGTGTGCGTGTGTGTGTGTGTGTGTGTGTGTGTATGTGTGTGTGTGTGTATGTGCGTGTGTGTGTGTGTGTGCGTGCGTGCATGACGTGTGGCTTGGGATATCATGCAGAGAGTTCCGGAATTTTATGTTCTTGTTAGTATGTCAAGTGTTGCACGAATTTGTAAGTTATTATTTTTTATTCTATTTTATTATTATTATTATTATTATTATTATTATTATTATTATTATTGTAGTTGTTGTTGTTGATATCATCATCATCATTTTGTTATTATCCTCATCATTATTATTTTATTCATTATTTTTTTATTGTTATTATTATTATTATTATTATTATTATTATTATTATTATTATTATTATCAACATTTCAGCATTTTGAGTAATGCATTTTCCGAGAACTAATACATGCCACAGCGCTTGCAGAGAAGAAATCTTGGAAACCCCCCAGAGGCTTCTCCATTCTGACGCCACGAGCCTAAAGGTTTCCTCTCTC
>NC_091550.1:2812623-2822301 GCF_042767895.1 Penaeus vannamei
AGGAGGAACACATAGGGATGAGAGTCCGCGAGGCTTTGCAGTATTTCCATCTTCAGGCATCGAATAACACCACAACCATTGATATTACTGTCCCAAGCTGCCGGAGAGAACGCACCATCCTCGGTATGTATCGTTCCCCCTTCATGGTTCATCATCCGTTTAAGAAATATATAATAATGACTTGAAATTTTACCAATACCAGTCACTTACCATTTTAATTATCCCCTTATTTTTAACAAGGAAAGTCAGTTTGTAAATTATATTGACTGACTCCCTGTTGATAAGCTTGCTAACATTGGTAATGTATTAATTTTCCACATTCGTATGTTCCCAAGGTCTGGCTCATTGTCGTGAGGCAGTTTTAGTTCACGAGGAGGCAATGCGGCAACACAGGATGTGTCGAGACCTCAAAAAGAAGTCGGTCCTCGCAGAAGTCTTGCAGATTGGCCATGAAACAGCTGTCCACCTCCTTGACCTCTATGTGGAGGAGGAAGATCTTCTGAACATACTTGATCCGCCACCAATATCACGTGAGTTATCAAGTACATGCCTACTATAATGAGCATGCACATATGTACATATATATTCACAAACAAATGCAGTAAACATTTGTTTATACGTTTAAAGTGTTGAGAAAACTAATATTAAATCTCTCTTTCCAACAGCGGCAACCAAAGTACAGCTTTCCCTGACTACCCCAGACTTTTCCCAACACCGGGTAGAAGACCTGTTCAAACTCCTGGGACCCGTTGCTGTATTCTCAGCCAAGCACCAGTGGTCAGCACCTCGACCTATTAAGCTGACAAGAACTCCCACTCAAGGTTTTGGGTTCTCAGTGAGAGGCGATGCTCCTGTCGTTATAGCTGGCGTTGACAGGAATAGTTTGGCAGAGGTAAACACGCCATACTTGCAGTGCATTGGGAATGATAGAACCTAGAGGAACACAACAGTCAGTCATATTGAGAATGATTGACTCAAGAGAAACAAAATGGATAAAGTCTTGGATTACATTCGTCTCTCTTCCTCTATAGTATTTTCAATTCTTTTCTTAACAAAATATCATCTTTCAGAGAGCTGGAATCAATGAAGGAGACCTTGTGGTGTGCATTGGAACCCGTGATGTGAAATGGATGCCACATGATGAGGTTGTTGGGCTTATTCGTGAAGCTGGAAACACACTCAACCTCACTCTCGTCACTCCATGTGATAAGACCTATTACAAATTACCTAAAGTAAGTATATTGAATGTGATGAATAAAGGAGTTTCAGCAACACATGCTTCTATTTTTTTTTATCCCTTTAGTTATATATAGTTACTGTATATAGTTGCTAATGGTGATAAGATGAATTTAAATTCTGTCATCTAAATCCCTTTAATCCATTACTTATTTTAATGATACGGTTATCCATGATTATAAATATTGTCTGTTTCCAGAAACACTGTTAATACTATCTTTATCATTGCAGAGCAAGAGTCTCAAGGACATCTCTCCACATTCTACCACGAGTAGCAGCAGTGGAGTCAGTAGTACAGGCAGCAGCAGTGGCAGCAGCAATAGCAGTACCAGCAGCAATAGCAGTCACTATGGTTCTGTCAATAGTTCTACTATTTCAAATTCACGAGATAAAGACAAGCGAAACAGTTGGAATCCTTTCAAGCGTTCATCGTCTCGAGACAAGCTTAAAGCAGACTCCCTTATTGATTGCAATGTTATTTTGCGATAAGTTCTTCAAATTGCTTTTTCATTTTGAAGTATTCAGTCTTTTTAACGGTTTCTTTTCCTCTTCATATAAACTTGTTTTAAGGTATCAGGTACTCAACAAAATCAGTATTATTTCAGAGAAATGGACCGTGGTTACATTTCCTTTATAATTTGGAGTAAAGATTAAATATGCAGTACATCAAAATACAATCAAAGGAAAATCTGAAGCATAATAAATCATGTAACGTACACACTGAAATAAATGATTGAAATTTACTGTACATAGATAAATATTAATTACTGTTCGACTTACCTGATGTCTGAAGTGGCTATAACTATTTTTGAAAATGTCTGAGGAGTAATATCTTCACTATATGTCGTTACAGTAGGTTTCCCAAAATAACTTTATCTGAGCACATTGACAAGTAAAAGTAGCCAGTAAATTGTATGGTGTGTCCAGTCATATATTTTGAATATAATTATGCTTTAGCTGAAGTATATATAATACATTATTTGGACAGTATTCCTAAAGCTAATGTATCTAGCATACATAGTATGAAATACTTTTTTCAAGCATGTTAAGACTTATATTCACAAAGAAATAAGCCTATAGATTTCATTTTAGAAAAACGTTTAAGACTGATGTTCCCTATAGTGGCAAATCTTAGAGAGGCTTTTGTAAAGATTTGAATGGGGGATTACAAGATATGTGGTTTTATCACATGAGTTCATTGTTTCACATTTATGGGTTAAGCAGTTTTCCCAAGGAACATTTACATATGCAAGTACTGTATACCAGTTAGAAATAATTGTCTGCATAAAAGGTGGCATTAGGACACATTGTAAAAGATTGTAGTAGTCAGTGGACATATCTGTGTGTTTGATGCATTTTTTACTAAAGACGTATTTTGTTAGTTTTCCTTAAAGTTTTATCTTATTTATGGAAAAATAAGATGAGAATGAGCTACATTTTCATAATATATAAAATATATATCCTTTTATTAGCCTTTACACCTTGTCTTCCTTTGTAAATACAGTATTTACATTTCTTGCTTATCTTTGTATGTAATTGTGTATATAAGTGTACATTTGCTGTATATGCAAAATACTTTTGTTTTATATGTATAATGTGTTAATTTGAATCCCAGGATTGTTACCTTCTCAGCTAAAAAGATGGTTCATTGTAATATTTACTAAATTATTTCCCATTATTATCCTGAGTTATTATACAGAAACTTTTGAGTGGAAATACCTTGTATGTAATCCAGTATGTACATAATATTAAAGAGCTAATAAATATGTTTTTATACTTTACCCACAAAATGCAAAAAAGTATATTTTTACTCAAATATAAACAAAACAATAAAAACAAGACTTTATTGAAAAAAAAAGTTTTCATGCATAAAAATATACCTTCTATGACACTAGAAGAAATAAACAGTTCAGTGTTATTAAAAGTATGCTCGAACAGCAATCTTCTAGCGACCATATGAAAAACAGCTCAAAAACAAATATAAAAGAAATTAACCTAATATCACTGTTTGCCAAGGCAACACTCAATAGCACCATAGAATCAAAATGCTTCATTATTCATTCATTCTGCTGCACAGAATTGTATCCACAAATAAAAATCAATAATAATCTTCCTAATTCAACTGATTCCTAACTGAAAGTACAATATGACAATATCGCACACATTGTCTTTATAATTTTCCATAACTAAAAAATTACAAAAAATGCTAACTCATCATATGCAAATGACTAGTTCAAAATCTTTCCCTGTCTCTCTCTCAGCAGGATGTGACAAAAACTTAAATTCATGAGTACTGATCCAAAAATACAAAAACAAAATGCAGATTATTTCCTTTCAAATGTCTAAACATGTCAGGTAAAGGAGTAAAATAGATGGATATCTAAAGAAACTGGTTTTCATGCATGTGTCAAATGAAGCCATCACAATAAAATATCTTAATGCTGTTGCTAATCAACCTATAACTACATAAAGGGGGATTAGTACTCTACTGTTCATGAATCTTTGTGTAAAAATAACACATGGTTATTATAAAATATAGTTAGAATATACATCCAGATGTAGAAAAATTTTGGCGAAAATAATTGTATGTGCATAAACATATTGTTATGCAAAAACATTAATATATATATACATAAATACATATACATAGAAACAAAAATATATACACAATGAATTTTATAAATAAACCATTAGTTTTATCTGAGTACTCAACTGCATTTCAATCATTTGTTAAATATGGTTTAGCAATTACAAACACAGTTACATGTGTTTAATAATCTAAACTCGTGAATATAAAACTAAAATATTTCCTACATTTAAAAAAAGTGACTGAACACAATAGTTTTTTATATACAGTTATTGGTTTCAATGATTAAAAACATCAATGCAGCAGAAGTGTCTCCTACAATTGCGATCCTTAGACCTGGGAATGTTCTGTTGTGCTGAAAAGACAAACAAAAAAAAATATTGCTTAATTTAAACATAGCAACAAGAAAACACCATTCACACTTATTTTTATGCTTGAATTTGTTTAACCACAACAGCCTACATGATCTTTTTTGCTCCCTTAACCTCTTTAATGCCTTGATAAAAAAGTCTAACCTGGAGAGAGCTGTTTGTGTAAAGAAAAGAAAAAAAACAAGAGCTGTTTATGTAAAAATATATAAATAATACTAGCAATAATATACCTTAAATTCCTTTTAAGACAAAAAATAGGACTTTGTTGTTGCACTCATGCCAGCTGATCATGTTAGATGCTATCACTAATACCGAAAGCTTTGCAGAACTTTGCTAAGATAGACGGATAGCTAAACAGAGAGAGAGAGAGAGAGAGAGAGAGAGAGAGAGAGAGAGAGAGAGAGAGAGAGAGAGAGAGAGAGAGAGAGAGAGAGAGAGAGAGAGAGAGTGAGAGAGTGAGAGAGTGAGAGAGTGAGAGAGTGAGAGAGTGAGAGAGTGAGAGAGTGAGAGAGTGAGTGAGTGAGTGAGTGAGTGAGTGAGTGAGTGAGTGAGTGAGTGAGTGAGTGAGTGAGTGAGTGAGTGAGTGTGTGTGTGTGTGTGTGTGTGTGTGTGTGTGTGTGTGTGTGTGTGTGTGTGTGTGTGTGTGTGTGTGTGCGTGCGTGGGTGTGTGTGTGTGTGTGTGTGTGTGTGTGTGTGTGTGTGTGTGTGTGTGTGTGTGTGTGTGTGTGTGTGTGTGTGTGTGTGTGTGTGTGTGTGTGTGTGTGCGTGGGTGCGTGGGTGCGTGCGTGCGTGGGTGCGTGGGTGCGTGCGTGCGTGCGTGCGTGCGTGCGTGCGTGCGTGCGTGCGTGCGTGCGTGCGTGCGTGCGTGCGTGCGTGCGTGCGTGCGTGCGTGTTTGTTACTACCAGACATAAATATTGGATCAATGGCATGCATAAAAAGGTAAAGGTAAGCAAAAAGAAAAAACAAAACTATACAAATAGTTTCACATAAAACATTGTAAACTATGTATTCACAAAAAAATTTGTTCATGAATTAAACACAAAAAATATGGATCCTTACCCATGATCAATATAGATCTTGGTTATCCTGTTGTTCCTGAAAAAGTCCAAGTGATTTCCACAGGTCTTTTTCCCTTTTCTTCTTGAAGGTTCCGATTTATTTCTAGAATCATAATTTCTATTATAATTAGAATTCTGCTGCCTTGCCCAGACAGAGTCCAGAGCATCTCGCAGATTCTTCACCCAGGGCGATCCAAAGCGACTGCTCTCTGAATCCACATCGGAAAACTGACCGGAAGAATCGCTCTTGCATCTCCCTCTTCCTACCGAACATCCAGAGTCCCAAGTGTCTCCAAAGTGAGGAGAATCTCTGTCTGTGTCAGACATACTTGAGGGCTCAGTGCTACCCAGTGATTCTTTGTATCTCTTCATGAATGTCAGACTAATTGCCGAGTCTGCAGTATCATACAGAGAGGCACATTCCCCAGAATCCTTAGGACCACATGAACCTTCTTCATCTACTGGCCTGTATATAAATGTAGCATTCAGGGACGAAGTACCAGAACTAGAATTCTCCTGGCTTCCTATTCCTGGGTCACAAGGTGTTTGTGACAAAACTGTTGAAGAGCATGAATTCCTCTGTCTAAGATAACCTTTTTGTGTTGAATTCTCCGGAGTAGCACCTTCCTCAAAGCTAACTCCATCTTCCTGGTATTCCAGGCCATAAACTGACAGATCTCCTAAGCTTCGAGTAGAGTCAGAGCTGCATGATGAGATGCTCGGAGAACGAATGAAGTATCCCTCTAATGATACTTTACGCACTGGTGTTTCACATGAATCTTTAGACTTGTTAGAACCCCGGAATGTAAGTGCCGGAGGTCTACTTTCTTCTGCACTTGCATGAACTGAAGGACTTGTCAGTGATGGGAATTCTGTCGGATATTCATAAGTTATACTTGTCCTCGATGGAGTAGAGTCTTCACTACCTTCATCCATGTATTCGTATTCTTGATCATGCACTTCATTCAGAACAGCATCTTGGTCATCATCCAACTGACAAATAACAGCACTAAGAGGAACAAACATTTGTCCAGCATCTGAAATAAAAGTGTAAACATCAACTCAAGTACAAAATCAAAAGAGAATATTAATATACATCAATTTGTACACCATACTGTTATTCTCGTGTTCTGTGATTCCTACCTGGTGGCCAAAGTCTGATAGTTACACCCACTGGTCTGACAGGCACACATGGAGGAACGTCATCATCGGCAATATCTATGCTAGTTTCCATGCTCTCTTCTGATATAACTTGGCGCTTGCTGTTCTCAGATGGATCTTGAGAAGGCCAGAAGTAACTTTTCATCTGTTTTGTGGGATACTTGTCATGCCCAAGGTACAACACAGTGCCCACATGATCTCCACGCACCAGCACACGACTCCCTGGAGGTAGTAATGCTCCTTCCCTGTAGGTGAATTCAGACATACAATAAATACACATCCTGGTCTTCTAGAAGTATTTGTATTAGAAAATAGTGACTGTAATGAAATATGCAATGTTTTGTGGGTTTAACTAATCCACATAATTCAGAACATACTCAGTTGTGAGAGCATATAAGTGGCAGTCGGGATCACTGGAGAGGTGCATACAGACTAAGCATTCACAGCCAGTAAGTGGGTGAGGAGCACATAATTCCTGAAAAAAGAAAGCATATAATGTATAAAGAAACTTTGCAATACTAAACAACTGCATATAAAATACACTACAATCACCAAGGTCTGTATACGAACCCCCATTAAAAATATATTCAAATTGTATGCATCAGCAGCAAACTTTCACCCAATGTGGCTATTCCTTAACAAGCTTTTAGCCAAGGTGGACCTTCCTCCCGACACAGCATCTACCCCACCACCAGAGTCACTTGAAGGAGACTCTGAATTTGTGAAAAACGAGTAATGTCCTGCACACTGGGTGGAGGTACAGAACAAAGCAGGTGCTTTCTCCTTCTTTGTTTGGCAAAAGAGATTCTATTGGTTTCCCTTTAATTATCCTTTTATTTTATCATTACTAGTAGGTAGTAATGTTGCCTATAAAACTACATTTACTTTGCCAGGCCTAAAAGAAATGCTATGAGGTTTGAAATTATTTTTATATCACCTCTCAAAACCACTTATGATATTCAAAATACTGTGTAAAATATTTAGTCAATAACCTAGCCTTCAAAAGCATCACTAGAAGCATCAAATATTAAAAAGTGTTTAGTTTCAAAACATGAACACTATCACAAATAACAAAAAAGAGAATGATGAAAAAGATTCCATAAAAGAAAAGGAAAGGAAGCAAAGAAAGAAAGAAAGAAGGAAAGAAAAGAAAGGAAAGAAGAAAGAAAGAAAGAAAGAAAAGAAAAAAGAAAAAATCATACCCCAAAATCTTGACTTTGAGAGGCACTTGGATCAGTCACAGGTGTAGTTGCCACAAACGTTTCATTCTGACTTTCTGGATACATGGTCTCTTGTTCCTGAAGTACACTAGTCAATGTCCTTGCTAAAAGCTTCACAGCATCATTCTCTGAAATTGTTAGTTGCTGTAATTAATGTATTTTTTCTGGATTTCCTTACATGCATACACAAATAACACACTGAAAGGATTCAATCTATTGCCAAGTTTAATACCAATGATTAACTGGAAAAATAAAAGTAAGAGACAGAGACTTGTCATATCTTAAACTAAAGGTCCTTAAGCTGGATTGTAGCTTATACAAATTCTTTTTGCTCAATAATGAAATAAGAACATGCACTTTCAGGTCTTCCTTTTAAATTCAGGTAATTTTTTTTTATAATCATTTGGGTTCACGAAGTAAGAGGAGGGCAAAACCAATTACTGGAGGGTATGTGAAGGTAAAGAGTTTAAGAAAAGCTGTCCAAAACCCACTATATCCTTCCATATAACCATAAATAACTTTTCTACTCTCATGGATATCAATGCATTCATAGAAACATTACATGGGATAAATTCAAACCCTACCAGTATTATTACACTGCTGAATGGGCGGTTCTCTATGGATTTCAGCCACAGTCACAATGCAGGACTTTCCATGGTTCTGTTGATCCAAATTACTACTGCTGCCATTAATGCTGTTGGAACTCCAAGCTGCACCTGCTGCCTGTAATCAAAACAATAGATTTTACTTAAATGGTATATCAAATTCTGGATTCTTGCACACCTACAAAGACATTTACTTTTTGCAAATTAGAATGCTTACATAGTATGAATAATTTCAAATGTATGAACTAAGAACCATAAAGGTTAAACATATTCAACACTGCAAATGGATTTCAACAGTAAAATGATTTTGGTTTCATAATAAATCAAATTCATTACTAAATAATTGTAAAAAGACTCCACACGTGTCTGATAATGCCTTTTTCTCCCCTATAAATGAAGGACATAGTTTAGGTATTCTAATAAACCTATTTCACATAATGATATCCTAGATAATCTGTGTGTTAATCTACTGAATTTAGATAATCAAAGTGTCTGCAATAGCATGCTCAGGTCATGAACACATCAAACTTATATTTCCTTCAAAGCTCTTAACTGATCCATCAAAACAGCATCCTATTACAGAAATACATAAGAGCTTATCATCACACCCTAAAACCAGTAAATATTCAAATTAACAATTCTGTTATAAGCTTTAAAAACTCAAAAATCTTCATCATTTTCACTTTAAGGCATGGGGAAAATACCAGTCATGTATAGACTAAACATTAATGATATAGTGTTAAATATAGTGATTCACAACCAGGATAATAATCTGAAGGATCAATTTCACAATATAATAGCCAATATCACTCCATGTTTTTCTCTTAACATTTTTTCAGGTCATGTAAACACAACATATCAATGCTATTACTAGCAAATCCTTTAAAATAATTTCTTTCCTACCTTTTTACTTGCTGTACTTCTTCTTCTCACTCTTCTCAAACTTATAGTACTATATTTTCTTCTCACAAAATTTCCAGACGAGAGGTGTCCTCCAATATTGAGACTGCGTGTTGAAGCATAGCTTTGGCCTCTGTGGAAGGCCTCTTTCCTCTCGGAGGTTTCAAAATTATTCTTGCGTACAAAGTTAGAGTTGGTTTCAGGCATACTAACACTTGATGTCCTACTTTCACCTGTTCCTCTTTGGTGAATGCCACCAAGTTTGCTCTCTTCTGCACATCTCGAAGAGTCAACAGAGCAGCTTCCTACAATATTCTGATTATCATTTTTGGCGTATTTCAGAGCACTAGTAATGAAAGCAGGAGGAGCTGAGCCACATCTCTGAGATAATGGCGACTCATGGAGACTCCGTGTGTCTGTGGTTTGACTCTGAGAAGTACTACAGTCTGTAACAGAGATGGTGGCACTGCTTGAATTCTCCAAGGAGGTTACTTGTTCTTCTAACTCTGCCACACGCTGCTGTAACCTACAAGTTAAAA
>NC_091550.1:2830301-2845301 GCF_042767895.1 Penaeus vannamei
GGCTTCGACCAATAGCAATAGAGCTTTCCTCGGAGCTGTATTCTGATTGGTCGTTCTTCTGAGCGAAGGTCTTGAACTGTCATCCTGGACTTTTATCTTCAGCCAATCAGAAGTTAGAAAAAAAGCAATCTTATCATTGGTTGGTTACTTTTTGTAGGGGAAAAGTGCCCAATAATATTTAACTTATCAGGATATCGAAACTAAGATTTCTTGGTAAATATTATTAAAATAGGCTTTACAAAACATTAATCTTAAATCCAAAATGTGGAAATGTCAGTCTCAAGCCATAATGACTAGTTTAAAGCATGCATAAGATTATGATTCGGACGATTAATGTGACAGATACATCTTTATAGATATCTTATGTTTAAATTGCGATGTTGGAATTTAATATTCCACTATGAACCAAATAACTTAAATTCTCAAAATATATAAAGTTTATATTTTTTAAGCTCGTTTCCAATAAGAAAATGATACTATTCAAAAATCCCTCTTTTTATTAATTTACGTAAAAAAAGAGTCGAAGAAAAATCACGTATATTATTTCCGGAAAAAAATGTAAAACAGCTAATACATTCAACCTCCTTGAAAAAAATCAAATTATGTATACAAGATGCGTGTTGTCATCCCGGCGTGAGTAATCGAGAAGGAAACACCGAGGCGAAAGTAAGGCGGTTCCTCGCTCACGTCAGGACAGCTGTTCATCATGTCTGTGGAAGAACTCAAGGCTAAAATACAGCAATTGGAAGCCGAATTAAAGCAGCTGAGAGATGACAAGGGCGGTGCAAGAGAGAAAATCGCCCAAATGTCGGGTGAAGTGGTGGATAGTAACCCGTACAGGTGAGAAATATGTTTCGTGTGTTCCTTACCTGTCAGAATCTTTTTTTCCATATTGCCCGGTAGTTTAACTTTGTATGGGTTAATGGGATGATGGATATGTTTAGAGACGATTATTGAGTTCAGCATAGTGTTGAATTAGTATTGGGAAGTATGTAATTTATTTTCTTGTGATTGCGTCATTGCTAAGGTTTGTGATCTAGGAACCACTAAGGTCTCAAGTTGTCATGTATTAAAGATTTTATACAGAAGTTTAACAATTACTCCATATAATCAGTCATGTTTTAGATTTCCTGTGAGATATGAATAAGTTGGACTTACTTTACCATTTTTTGTTATTTTTTTCCTGTATGATTTTATTGAAGAATTATTTTAGTTTTAATGTTGTTTCTAGGGACTGTTATATTTAATTCTGGGCAATAAAGATCTAATGGTAGTATTAATTTTCAAAACAAATATCAAGTTTCTTGCATCAAATCCGCAGATTTTACTATATCCAAGGTGCGTTTCCAGTGGAAGTCTTTAAATTTTCGAGTTAGAGACCCCGCCCCCTTCCCTTCCCTGTTTGCTAGGCTTGTAGGAGTATGAGTGAGGATTTGGGCAAATTTGTATCTGTAGAAGATTTAGATTCTCATTATGGTTACAAGTAAACCATATGGCATTACCTTTGTAGAAGTTTGATATTAATATGAATAAAGCTCATATAAGGATATCAGCATATAAGCTATATACATATATATTTTCAGTATCAGTTTATGCATCACAAATTTACAAATTAAGCTTTAATTCAGAGGGCCAGGGTGGCATCTATTTTTGCCATGAAGCACCGAGCCTCCATGCTAGGTGGCAAGTATCCATGTCATGACAGTCATACTTGCTCTAGGTCTTAAGTTGTGTACTAAAAAGTCCCTAGCTTAAATGAACCATGTTTATTGCTACAAATGTAGAAAAGGTATGAATAAGTAAGGATATCTTCAAGGTGGAAGGACACTGTGAAGCTTTTCTTCTGAGCTTGCTTGGCCCTTTCTGCATTCATTGAAGAGATACAGCTTTCCAGAGGAGGCTTAAATTATGTTTTTAGTTTGTTCTTAAAAGAAAAAAAAAATCATGCATAAGGTGCAGCAAAAAATTGGGGAGAGCAGGGAAAACATATGGTTCTTGCATTCAAAATTTTCACTTGGGTAGCTTTCTGCTTTTGACACCTGCGATACATATCCTCTTAAATCAATACACTGTAATACCTTGTATGTAAATGTAGGAAAGTTTTCTTGTGTATAGAGCTATAGTATTGTTTTTTGAACATCAAATGATTTTTTTTTTTTTTTTTATATATATATCAATTTTTGTCAGCAGTCCTGGAGCATTTATGTCTAGCTGGTCTTTTACTTATTTCTATATTTAGGGATTCTGATAGATTTACTATTAGATTTGATTCAGTTTAAAGACAGATAGTGTTTTATATAAATGCTTGTACATGAATATATAAATAAAAGTATGAGTCTGCCTATATTTGTCTATATTTGTTTCCCCATATGTATCAGTGTATCTTAACTGTTTATCATCTTTCTTTTTTATTATTATTATTAAAGCCTTTGAGTATATTAAAGTAATACTGGGTATTGAGCTAACAAAAATCTTTTTCTTTTTTTTCAGCCGATTGATGGCTCTAAAGAGAATGGGAATTGTGGAAGACTATGAAAAGATTAGAACTCACACTGTTGCTGTAGTTGGAGTCGGTGGTGTTGGCAGTGTGACTGCGGAAATGCTCACTAGATGTGGTATTGGTAAGGTAAGTCGATGGACTTTATTTAGGTGTGAATCTTTAATGACTTCAAAAACAAAGATTGAAATGATATATTGTGGTATTCTGTTTTAAGCTGTATGTTATATATGTTATATATTGAATATGAATATTAATAATTTAAATTTGCATATACATCTTCATTATAAAAGGAAAAGTTTGCTGTTGTAAATTTAGAGTAATTATTTTTCCTTTCTTCTGCTTAAATATTATACTTGCATTTATTTTGATGAAATTTGAAATCATCTTACACTAATTGATAATAAAAATTATATATATGTATATTATAGGAGTATGGAAATGTATGATTATATTTCTTTTTTTCAGCTTCTGTTATTTGACTATGATAAAGTAGAGCTGGCCAACATGAACCGACTGTTCTTCCAGCCCCACCAAGCAGGGCTTAGCAAAGTTGCTGCTGCAGCTAACACTCTACAGTTTATCAATCCAGATGTCACATTTGAAACTCATAACTATAATATTACAACTGTAGATAATTTTGACCACTTCATGGACAGAATTAAGTAAGTAGAAGGGTTAACTGGAGAAGGTATTTTCCTATTGAAAGATTTTGATAAAAAAGCAGTTCTTGTATATTTCAAATAGGGTATAATGAGAAATTTTTATTGTCTTTTCCAGGACTGGTAGCTTAACGGGTGGACCAGTGGATCTCGTGCTGAGCTGTGTGGATAACTACGAGGCCCGAATGGCTGTTAACCGAGCATGCAATGAATTGGGTCAGACGTGGTTTGAGTCTGGCGTTGCAGAAAATGCAGTCTCGGGTCACATTCAGTTCCTGATCCCAGGGGAGATTGCTTGTTTTGATGTAAGCATTGATTTATTTTGATGAATGTTTGTAAAAGAAAATAGAGAAAAATTGGGAGGATGAAATGCCTATTTGTTTCTCAAAATTCATAAAATATACTTAATTCATTATATAATCTATTACAGAATTAATTGCATGAAACTATCATAATTTTACACCCTTTCTCTCTGCCATCCAGTGTGCGCCTCCTCTTGTGGTTGCAAGCCAGATTGATGAGCGTACCTTGAAACGTGAGGGTGTCTGCGCAGCTTCTTTACCCACAACAATGGGTATAGTTGCCGGCATGCTGGTGCAAAATGTTCTCAAGTAAGTTGAAACCAGTTATTTGCCAGGTGAAGTAATGGAACTTTAGTTCTTTTTTCAATTAAATATTTTATTAAATGCATTATTGTTAGAATACAACATTCAACATTCTTGCTATATTTATTACAAAACATTACAACTTTTATTTTGAAAGTCATTTCTCTATTACCAAATATCATCGAGTAAGGGAAAAGCATTTTGATTTCCTATGCAACAGGGTGCAAAGAAAGGTTGATTAGTTCTTAGATAGTTACAACTTGTTGTATCTGGTTATTGTGCAAAGATACAACCTTGTCATTTGGCTTAAAACTATTTTTTCATCCTTTGTAAATATACCCACCCATAACAGATGTTTAGCAGACAGTGAATATAATGGTTTAGGTTTTTTGAGTGTAATGGTAAATATATGTTTAGTTTGAGGTTTGTAGAAGTTGATCATTGACTCATAACAGTAAATCAAGTTTAAGTATAAAGCAGATATACAGCATATAAGCAAGTGAACATACTATCAGTCTTTTTACAGCCCTGTACTGTATCATTTAATTGTGTGATTTATGTTTGCCATGAATGAAAATGAAAACTTCTGCCACCAGGTACTTGCTGAACTTTGGTCAGGTGTCCTACTACTTAGGTTACAATGCCTTAGTGGACTTCTTTCCAACAATGACGGTGAAACCCAACCCTCAGTGCGAAGACTCTTGGTGCCGGAAGAGACAAGCGGAGTACAATGCAAAGAAGGCAGCTGAACCCAAGGTGGAAAAGGTGGTGGTAGAGGAGAAAGCTGTTGTCCATGAGGATAATGAGTGGGGTGAGTGAACATTTTTGTGTGTGCGGTGTTCAAGCTTTTTCTCGTTTTTGCTTTTCTTTTCCTCTCTTTTTTTCTTTGAATTAGTTTTCTGTTTTTCATACTTCTTGTGTTCTTTTCCCATCCAATCTTCCCTTTGTTTCATAGTAACAGTAATAGTATTTAGATGTTTGAAATTTCTGATGATATTCCATATGGAGGAATCATAACCTTCAGTTGGGTATTAGTGATTACTTTTATTAAAAGAAAAAGGGGGGCTTTAGTGGCAATCTGAAGAATTATGTTGTATTTACTACTTTTCATAAAGTATATATTTGAATTTGTGAAAAAAAGACATCAAGAATATCTTAAGATTGTGTCAGTACAGAATAGTACTTTTTCATCCATATCACCTGATAGACAGAATTATATTAATAACACCCATCTCTCTTGCAGGTATTTCTCTTGTTGATGAGACAGCTCCTGAGGAGGCCAGCTCTGAGCCTCAAGTTTCAGGTCTTGCAAAGGGTATAACGGTAGCCTACGAGAGACCAGCCCCGACAAGCACCGAGGAAGAGGCCAACGTGGTCCAATCGGAAGACACATCCCTGGATGACCTCATGGCGCAAATGAAGTCCCTGTAAGGCTGTTTAATAAGTGGGAGGGTGGGTATTCTGGGACTGATGTTGACGAAAAGGAAAAAATTTGTAGAGAAACCAATTCAAAATGTATGTATCATAGAAGCTCTGGAATAATCATAGTTTGTCTGATGATGAATCTCTCCAAGAGTTAAAAAATAATTGTTTTTCTTCTTTAAAAAAATACTCCATTGGTTTTCTATCTCTTCTGGTATGCCTATATATTTTGTGAAGAAGAGAATAAAATCACAAGTGCCCAAGTAATGAATTTAACTGTTATCAAAGCTCTCAGAATTTATCTTTAAGAAATTATATGAAATACTTGCATGATTGTATATTTCATTAGGATATTATCAGTGGTTTGATGTGAGGCTCAAACTTACTCACTTGAGAAAATGTTATACAAATGTTTAATTTTACCTTTTTTTTTTTTTTTTTTTTTTTTAATAGAGTATATTGTTTTTGTTTGGAACATTTATAAATCTCTTCTCTTTTTTGTGTCTTTGTTATGAATCATGTTATTTAATTGATATGCTTATATATATTTTGAATATATCAAGTCTGAAGAACATTCCCCATCTGCTGCTTGTTTTATAGGTAAAAGTTTATTATGCTTAATTATTTCTGGAAAGTCGGAGATAAGCTGTATTTCACAATCTCAAGATTGAAATTATCACTGCTGCTGATTGATATACATATTTTTTTTACATTAAATTATTTATAAATCATCTGCATATCATTTTCCTATGTTTTATTTAGCAAAACAAAGTGGATAAATGTTATCAACATGTATCTTGCAAATGTACTCAGATTTATCTGGCGATTTGGGCTCTTGCAAGAGCCCAGCACCTCCTTCATAGCACACAAGTTGAATATGGCCTTTGTTACACCTGGCCTCAGTGTTAATTTTATAGGTATTTTTAGAAAACTTTTGCCAGAGCCTTAGTAATTAATTGCCATGAAGGAAGTGCCTGAAACAAACAAGTTTTGTGCTTGAAAAACATGTATTAAAAAGTGATAAAAATAATAACGGTTTAATTGCAATTATTAGTTTATTTAAATCAAACAATATGCATGTGGTGGTTCACTCACAAATATACTAAAATACTTAAATTATACTCGTAATGGTACAACTCCATATTACTGTACTATATCACTATATCAGTGGCTCATGGGTTGGCTTGAGTTCATGAAACCTTGGAAGAATAATTTTGAGCAACAGCAAGAAGAAAAAAGTTTACCTTTTGCTGATATGTTGGCAACACAGGGTCGTGTAATACAAAATAATGTTCTGGTGTTAAAATACAAGATTTCTTAGGAAACTGTTTTTAAGAGACAGCTGATACCAGGTGGTTGTGGTTGGTCATTAGTGTAGAAAGTTTGGAAACCACTTGGTAAATTTCAGAAAATCTATGAATCCTATTTCAAATTATGCCATTAAAGTATGAGGTAATATTCCAGTAATACTCAGTTGGTGCATTTGTCAATAATATGCTTTCACCATGGAAATACAGTGAATGTGGTTCTCCTTACTGAAGCGAGGGAACTAATGCGTAAATCTAGAGGTCTCAGTTGCATGGCATCACCCAACTAGAACTAATAGGTGGTAGCCTTAACATTATTCGTCAAATGTCTAGAAAAGTGGCAGAAACACCAGGTTCTGGGCAGAAATGGGGCAAAGGTATACAAAGAAGTGATAAACCAATCAGCCCCAGGATTACATGACACTCTCTTCTAATCCATGGGCAGAATGGACCTCCCTTCCAATCCACCCATATGCTTTTACCCCACTCCTGCTAATCCTGTTGGTGTGCAGTTAGTTGTTTGACATATAATTAATTCGTCACTGTTTTCTAAAATACATTGTCTATCACTTATAGTACCTCACTTCTGTAACATGTTTTCATCACAAAAATATATTTTACCCAATATAATTGTGATTAAAGTACAGTACACCTTACTTCAAATGAAAAAGAAAATCTCTCTTTCACCTGCACGCACCTAAGAACGCACGTATATGCAAATGCACATGCGGACACACACACTTTTACAGTACTCATAATTAGGGCGCTATCGCCAATGGGGTCATATAGCCATATCCACCCTATGCTTACACCTCCAAGGGTCCCTCATGGCAAGCCGTCAAGCAGTATCTCGGCCCATCTCCTGCACCTCACGATACGTTGGACTGATTGTCGTCCTATAGGCTTCCTCCACCAGGTAGTCTCAGGCAGAGACAACCTTGTGGGCAGGATCGTCCTGTAGGAGGTGAGGCGGGTGCCTGAGTTGGCGGTCCCGTATTGTGCGAGTAAAGGGTCCTGTGCCAGTCTCACGATGTAATCAGAGTAAAACTGTAGTGTCAGGGCCTTGAATATGTGTAATTTAGTCCTTCTGCACGATACTGTTATCCTAAATACTCTTGTCGAGAGAGTACATGACTCAGTGGTTCTTAATATATCGCCATTTTTTTCACTTTTTCACGAAAAAAGTCTTGGCCGCCAAATTTCAAAGTCCTATAACTCTGTAACCACTGGCCCTATCTTCAAAAATTAAGTATATTCGTAGAGGGGAAATCACAGGGAATAAAGATGATTTATTTTTATCTTTTGAGTGATACTAAGTTCCATAACCTTTTGGCCTTGCAATTGACAATAGTTCAAGTTCCCTGATTTAATAATTGAGATCGTTTATTTCATTTGGTTCGTTCGTGATTGATCAAGGACGAGCTCTCTGTTCTATTGTATACCCTATGCTTACCTTGGTTGATAGTGTATAATCAGTTTGATATAATGTCATAGTTATGTATTTATTTCCTAATCAAAAACAAAGATACTAAAATCATGCTAACATACTGGAATTAATATAAGATAGACGTTATAATTTAAAAGAAGTGGGGATGGGAGGTAGTGCGGTACAGGTGACGTCCCTGCGCCGAGGGAGAGAAAACGTGTCCGCCAGACCCATTCTCTTTCGTCCCTGCGCGTTAAAATCTGTACTGGCTTTTATTTCGAGAAGTCAGGTTCTTTTAACATCCCACATGGTTATAATTGAGCAAATATCTATTTACAAAATTTCTACGTATGCTCATATGGTGTTCTAGTGTCAACCGTAATTAAAATTGCATCAAATTTTGTCTACATGATTGGCCAAAGGAGTCAAAATAATTGTGTATGGCGTGCACTCACTATCAGAATTGCTAAAACAGAGCTATCTGTTGGCTACCATTAGAACGAATCGATTTACCACTGTAACTGTTGAGGCGAGTTACCATTTCTTCGTGAATCCCATTTTACTATCGCTGGTAAACACGATGGTAACTGTACGCTGGTAAATTAGTTACGATCGTATGTTGGTGAATCCAGCCCTAGGAGAGCATGCAAACCAACCACCATTGGTTCACCACCAGCGTTTAACAACTCAGCAGGGATACCGCAAATACCCGCTGCTTTACTACCCTCAGCTTGAAGATCGCCTGTCAAACTGATAATATGGTAGTTCCTTACTGAACTGCGGGTCTGGCACAGGGTTTGCGACTCCACTCGCATCCTATCTAATCGTCGGTGTTCAATACTCAGTACTCAAACCCAACGTGCCTGAACTACAACACGATCTGAAATGATTAAAACTACTACTGAGCAGATTGCGGTCGTCTGTGGCCTTCAACCTCCTTCGGAAGATGCCTGATAAACTGTTCTTCGTCCCTTCTCAAGTGTCCGAGTCCTACGCACCAGCGAACGATGCAAGTCCCGGTCTCCTGTCAGTGAGCCGTGCGACAAGCCTCTGTGACTTCCAGTTTTGTCTTGTTCTTAGGAAGTCGCCCATGAATTCCTGAGCTGTGTTCGCACTTGTAGGTATCCCACAGCAGTAGAGGGTCCGCCAGGTTGTCGATTGCTGCGAACTGTCCAGTCAGCCTTAGCAAAACCACGGGCACACCCCCTCTCTCCCAACCTGTTCACATGAAACTCCCTAGGGTAATCAATGGACTGACAATGGGGTTTGAAGTGGACTTGAAGGGTGGCCAAAACCATCTTGGGTCAGTACCACAGGACTTGGCCCTCCGATATACCCTGCAGTTCTGGAGGATCCTCCAATGAGTTCTTACTCGATCTCCTTGGCCACACGACCCACGTCGATGCGGGGCAGATCGCTGGTACCAGTAGTCAGAAATCCTCAATCTGCAGAACCTTGCAAAGTCACAAGAAAAGAGGCTATTCTCGCTGCCGACATCTGCTCCCAAGCCATGAGGACCACAGACACCTCATTGCCAGCTCGATCACAACCGGATTCCGCAGTGAAGTCGCCTAGAATAGTGCGAATCTCGCCAAGGACAGCTGTCTGCCACCGATGTGAGTGGCGAGAAAACCGCTTTCACATCGAGTTTGCAAACATTGGTAGGAGCGTACACAACGAGAGACATGGAGCACTGCTCATGTAAAATATTTACTGCTGAATTAGACATAAAAATATCATTCTTTATAGAGGGTATTCTCAGATTCATGACCTGTGGCACATTATTAGAATGCAATAAAGAATAACAGATTGTATCATCTATCCTATCTAGGAGAAATATTACAGTATACTGAAGAAAGGTGATATTTTACATACATTATTTGTGAAGGGTAGTATCTTATATATATTAAAGTTAAAAGGGGAATCCTGAGATACTGTGGATTTCCTTGACTCAAAGAAATGCATAATTTAAAGTTTTGATTGTTCAATGAAGTTCTGCTGCACAGTAGTTATATTGACGGTAAACGCTTCTGACCAGCCTTCTCCAATGCTTCATCCTGTTATAAAGAAAACAAAGTGACATACATTCTACTTCCAGATGATA
The DNA here is from genome assembly GCF_042767895.1 of Penaeus vannamei. Taxonomy (NCBI): domain Eukaryota; kingdom Metazoa; phylum Arthropoda; class Malacostraca; order Decapoda; family Penaeidae; genus Penaeus; species Penaeus vannamei. The sequence goes on from NC_091550.1 coordinate 2,840,325, forward strand.
ATCATTCATATCACAAATCCACGTAAAAAGATAATCATATTGTATTTAAAATGTCAATCCCCCTTTTAGATTAACGTAGATTAGATTTAGATTCGCTCCCTCACTGACTAGCACTCACCATGGCCTTGAAGAAAGCACTGTTGGCCGCCTGCTCGAAAAGTGTCCTCTCTTTCTCGAGCCTCTCACCAATGAGTCCACTTCGTTTATGTGCCTGGTCCATGTTTTGGAGTACAAACTGTATGGAAGAAATAGCACATAAAAAATACCGTTTGGATAATAATATTTGCTATTTAAAAAATCCCAAACACACAAAACAAATCTTATATAAGATTTTTTTCTTCCTTTTTTTAAGTAGGAATGAACAGCTTACCTCGTCAATGCTTCTTTGATGAACTTGCTGGTGAACCTTGACGTATTTCTCCTTTTTACCGAGTGTGTTGACCTGGACCTCGTTGCGTCCGTCTCTCAGGTCAGTGGCGCCCAGACGACCATCCCAGATCTTGACTTCGAGTGACATGCCGTCCTGTATCGTGGGAGAGTGGTTAATGGTTACAAATCAAAATAAACGTGTTAGGGTAATGGTTAAAGGCTAAAAATTAAAATAAATGTGCCAGGGGAATAGTTGATGGTTAACTGTAATAAAGCAAAATAAATGTCATAGATATCAAAGGAAATATAGCATTATATCAAGGGGAAAAGATTATATACCTCACTTCAAAGCCCAATTCTCAATAAAGTTTACGTAAATTATAGTTAATGTGATAGAACTAATTCGAATAAAAAATGGAAATTACTCACATGGAGCTTAAAGTACTCCTCATTAAGGGCTTGTTGCAGCACCTTATGGGCAGGAGCGCCCTTTGATAACCTCTCCAGCACATCGGGGTTGGGGGCGCCCTTAAACATCGTCAGCCAATGAACTCCACTAATCACGGAATTCCTGTAGAAGAAAAAGGATTGAGAAATTTTCCAGCTAAGAGATACTCAGATCACGACAAATGACGAAATTTCTGCAAAATAAGGATATTTTTCCCTCTAGATGACAGATATTTATATTATAATTCCTTCGTAATCTTAACCAGCTGACAGATACTCAGAACACGACCAAAGACGAAATTTCAGTAAAATAAAGGGATATTACCCCCCTAGATGACAGACATTCATATTCCATTTCCTCTTACCCACCAAAACCAATCATCCAACACCATGAAAATAACTTCTCCACCCACACCCACACTTCGCCACACGACAATCTTACACCTCCTCCACCCTTACTTCTCAAAGACCTGCGTCACGCCCCAGGCCATAGGGTGATCATAGTTCAAGTGAGGAATTTCTCCCTTCGAGTCCGTCAACTTGCCGGGTTTCTTCCCATCGTCCGGGTGGTACTGCGGCGAGAACCCGAACAGCTGGACGAGGAGGACAGAACGCTCATCGTAGTGCGGGTGTAAAGTCTGAGAAAAAGGGAGAGAGATTTAAATATTGGTGTGTTTCGGAATAAAAATGTTCAGATATTTGGTTTAAGAGATAGAAGGGGAGAACACGGGTCTAATAAGCATGAGGCAAGGAGGGTGGAAATAGAGAGGTGTGAGAGAGGAGGGGGAGAGGCAGGGAGGATGGAGAGATGAGCGAGAGGGGATGTGGGAGGGGGAAGAGGCAGAGAGAAAATGAAAGAGACTAAGAGAGAGAGAGGGGGGGGGAGGAAGGGAGGAAGTGAGAGAGAGAGAGAGAGAGAGAGAGAGAGAGAGAGAGAGAGAGAGAGAGAGAGAGAGAGAGAGAGAGAGAGAGAGAGAGAGAGAGAGAGAGAGAGAGAGAGAGAGAGAGAGAAAGAGAGAGAGAGATATTACTAACCTCAATGTGACCATAAAATGAACCAACAAAATAAAAAGAAAATAACCATAAAATGAACTAACAAAATAAGAGAAAATAGTGTTAATTGTAATGAACCACAACGGTAATTATCACGCCTCGCTTATAACACAAAAGAAAATTTGCTAAAATCAAGCCAAATTATAAGAAAATACATATACAAATACAAATTAAATTGGAAACCAAAAGAAAACTTTAAGCGGGTCGGCTAAATCCTGTAAACAACTGGACGACCATGAGAAATGAACGAAAACAAATAAATAAATAAATAAAACGAGGGTTGATAGATGTATTACAAAATAAACTGCCTTACAAGATCTACATGAGCATGAACACAATTATAAATACTCATGAATGCCCCGGATACTCAAATTTGTTGCACTGTAATTACATTTTTTTTCTGCGTATGTATACACACTTTCCTGGGTCGTCAGCAACTGAACTTGCCCGCCCAAAACAGCTGATACTGACAGCTTACATTATTGGAACGACAAAAGAAGTAGGACTATAGTAAAGCATTTTAGATGATAATAGAATAGAACAAAGACGATATTACTAGTGTTAATCACAACGAACTTATTACTAAAGTGTAAATAGTAAAAATAAATAAGCAAAATAGTTCGTGATAGACGACAAAGAAAATGGAGGCTGTAACAAGGGAAACTAAGATAAAATGAAAAAGTGGCCATCTCGGGGATACTATAATATAAGTGCTTATACACATTACATATCATGAAAAGATTATCTACCACAGGTTCATCCAGCCACTGAGGAGATCGCTGGGCTGAAAGGAAGTCGACTTTCTTCGTAATAAATCTATCGTCATGCCCATATCCTTCAGGAGTCGATGGGAGGTCTTTCGCTTCCTCTCCGGCCAGAATTTGGCAGTAGACGTGGCAGTATCGGTTGTCCATGTACACTGAAAGAGAAAATCCGTTCTCTTTTTAACGTATTGTAAAAGAGTAAAGGAAATAAGCATGGGCAAGTACAAGAAGCTTGAGTTAGCGAATCTACACACCAAACAATATCATTACGGCTCTCTATGTATTGCACACAGTAAAATAACATTCTTTAGCTTTTTAACATATTATGTAATGCAGTGAGATTCTATAGAACATACATAATAGCTTCTGAATAATATCAATTAACTCTGCTGCTAGTCTGTACAGGACAGGAGTTCCCGGCCCTTTCCACTCTCGACCTCCCGAAATTAGCTATTCCACTTATATTTTCCTCTAAGAGAGAAAAAAGAATCTACCAGAACCTTTGTTCCTATAATTATCATGCAGTATTCCTCGAAGATAGATCTCCATAGTATAGTATCAATCGATCTGCTAAGATCGGTTAGGTTAACAATAAAGAACCCCTGTAGAGAACCACTGGATATAAGTAATCGGATCTTTCGTGTTTCCTCTGTGAAAACCTCATTCTTAAAATCATTCTGATATTTCATTCCTGGAACTTATCTGTTACTATTAGACGACTCATTTGAAAAAAAGAAACACGGTTACCTTTATATACGTTGGTGTAGAAAACATACAGTTTGCAAGCTTCCATTTAACGAAAATCTTCACCTTACAGTCAGAGTTGCCAGCTAGGAAATCAATCCTCTCTAAATACCTACCCAAGTAACGTAGGACATCAAATTTACAGTCATCAGTAAAGAATTCCCTTTCCTCTCCCCTGAAACCCTACCAGGAAGTCCAAAGACGCCAAGGACACAGACGCGAAAGCCCATCCTGATATCGTAGTGGACGAAATGGGTGTAATCGACGTTGGGAATCGGCTCCTTGGTCCTCGCCTGTTGCGCCTTCTGGTCGAGGCTGTCCTCCATGTACTTCTGCAGGAGGAAAGGAAGGGAAAGGCACGTTATTGATCTCGTTGGGTCGTGGCAGTTGCTTGGGACAGACGAGGGGGAAGGGAGAGGGGGTCCCTCGTTGTCTACGGTGTGGGATTAATTTGGGATTTGTGTCGGAGGAGGATTTAGGATTGGGGGACTTTTATGTAGAGTCTGTAGGTTTCGTGGTTTATTTTGCGTAAAGAGGCACGAACGCACGGGAGGGAGGGAGGGAGAGAGAGAGAGGGGTGGGGGAGAGTGAGTGAGAAAGAGAGAGAAGATAGAAAAACATTCACAATCTGCATTTTTTTATGATGTACAATCTGTCGCCGCAGTGCAATCGGAGATTTTAAGTGAATACACTAGTATACAAATCCTGATAAAAGTAATAATAAAACCCACAATAATGTATGTCTAGTAACAGAAATGGAAGGAGCTAAAAATAAGGGGGGGGGGTCCCAGGGGTAATCCTTAAATGTAGATGTGACCAAATGGAAAGATATGATTGGCTGCCATCTACCCAGAGAAAGGAACCGAAAATCCGAGCATAGAACGAGCGTTACCAGGCCTATTTTTCACTCTGGAAGACACCAAACGTAGGGGGGGGGGAGGTAAAAAGGTAATATTACCCTCCTGATCCCCCCGCCAGCTTCATCCCTGTCTGGCAATCAGTTTTTTTTTAGAAACCTACAAACCTTTCTTATTACGGAAGAAAATGGCGTACTGAAATGCCATTTCAATCTTTCATAGTTTTTCATTCTTGGCGTAAGGGAAGCGGGCAAAACTGTCAAATTGTTCGATGCTATGGCCGCTTCCCAGTTATCAAAAATATTTTAGTTTTGTGAAGAACTTTCTTATCCCTTCTATTCCTCAGTGAAATTAATGTACAAGCAATTGTAGGCTTATAATGAAAGATGTTGACACAATGTCATAAGCAACTTCAAGAATACTACAGTTCCTCATCACATTTTAAAGGAAAATGTCAGTTATCTTGAATTACAGAAAATTAAGGAAATTAGAGAGAAACGAGATTTGAAAACTAAATGCATATTATTTTGGACAAAAAAGACATGTTTCTTTGTCTTTCTTTCACGAAGTCCGTTTCTTTCATTTTCTCCTTCACAAGTAATTTCTAAAACTTATTTTCAAATTATGATAGTCTTACATTAAACATAAATAATTGTTATATATATCATGCATTTTCTGTGTCTGCTTTTAAGGTTGACTTTAATATTTCTCATAAACCGTACCATCTGATAACCGTAGGTGAT
>NC_091550.1:2850301-2857801 GCF_042767895.1 Penaeus vannamei
AATAAACGAAATATTCTTTGTTTTTTTTATAATGACCTGAGGATGTCAAGACGACGGCGAAGAAAATATGTGAATTACTAAATGAAATATTCTTTGGGTCTTTCTATAGTGACCTGAGGATGGCAGGAAGACCTCGAGGGAAATATGTGAATTATATTCAAAATATTCTTTGATGTCTAGCATATTTATTTTCTTGTCATTATTACTTACTTTGAAAGTTTATTCTCAAATGTCAAGGTGAAGGAAGACGGCGACAGAAACATATGAGTTGCAAATGACACATTCTTTGACAGCTTATTGTAAAATACATGTTGATGAATCGAGAAATTGAGAGAAATATACGAGTCATAAACGACATAGTCATTGAAAGCTTATTTCTAAATGTTTATTCTTGCATGGCGGAGAATCTCTGAGGATAACGGAAGACTGCGAGAAAAATAAGCAAGTTGTAGAGGACATATTCTTTGAAAACCTTTTATATCAAATGTCTATTCGTGCGCGGCGGGGAATTCCTCAAGATGTAGGGAGACAGTGAGAGAAATAATATGACTTATAACATATTCTTTGAAAGCTTATCAAATATAAGGATCAGGGAAGGCTAAATCAGTATTAAATCGAGGAGGTGTCATGGCGTCTGTTTTGATAATTGTTCTATGAAAATATAACCATCAAAATAATCATTTTCCATCGTTTTTCATAATTGAAAAGACCAAAATGATCGACCGTATTCACAAAGCAACCGTGAATCTTGTGACGTCATCAAATAAACCCCCACGTGCTTTTTATCCAAAAATAGAATCAGGCGCCATGACACCTCCTCGAGTTGCTACTGACCTAGCCTTTCAAAACAGACGCCATGACACCTCCTCGAGTTGCTACTGATCTAGCCTTCCCCTATAAGAATCGACCTGTGACCTTGAGAGGGAGGGAAAGGCAATTTATAATCTAAATATTCCTTAAAAGCCTATCATCAAAAAACAGTTCTTGCATGATGAGAAATACCTTGAGATGAAGGGAGATCTTGAGAAAAACAATATGAGTCATAAAGAAAATAATCTTCGAAAGCTTATTATCAAATACATAATGAGCAGACAAGTGAAATAGAGGGAGATGTCGAGAGAAATATTCCTTTTACATAAAGGACATAATCTTCAAAACCTTATTATCACCTATCAATTCGTACATGAAGAAAGACCTTAAAATGAAGAAGAGAATCCCCGAGAGCGAAACCACGTAAGCTATAAAGGTCATATTCTTTGAAAGCCTGTTATCAAGTGTCTCTCCGTGCAAGGCGAGGCGAACACATAGTCTCCTGCATGGCGGCGAGAAGATATATCTTTAATGGACTAACTTTAGCGCGATGGCCTTCCTGTTAAGGCTGGATCGCGTGTTTCGACTTTGTTAAAGTTCTGAGATTTAGTGCTGATGCGATCGCGAAGAAATGGCAGAGGGGAGTATCACCGCTCGTTCATTTCTGCGCTAAATTCTCGGGTGGGTGTTTATATGTTTCTTTCTGGTGGAATCTATATCTTGGAGAGGTTTTGGAGGAAAATGATGGAATCGTGGGATTGTTCTGTCCGAAAATGAATAGATAGGAAGATAAGCGAAATAATATGGTTGGAAAAAAGGACTCGCATACACTACACATACATACATACATACACACACTCACACACACACACACACAAACAAACACACACACAAAGAAAAAATGTGAGGAATAATTATTGCATACACTACCCATCTACAAACGCACATACGCAAACACACACATACACCCTCCCCCCACAAACACCGCCCCCCACACACAATCCCCACTACAAACACCGCCCCCCCACACACACCCCTCCCAACCCCACCCCACCCCACCCCCACCAAACCATACCTTGCAATGACTGATATTATCGGGCAAAAACCTGACGGCGTCGATGTAGAAGTCACACGGCTCGGTGACTCGGGTGGGCGTGGGAAGGTGGCTCTCGACCTTCGCCTTCTCGTAGGGTAGCCACGCCCATTGCTCCGGGTGCGGGGGAGGGGTGGGGGTTCGAGCGGGAGGGGGAGGGGGAGGGGTGGGTGACCGGGGAGGCGGGGTGGGCGTGGGCGTGGGTTCTGGAAAGAGGTTACGTCATGGTAGGGTGGGCGTTGAGAAAGTGCTGTTGGTTGTAATCATGGGTATGGTGTTTCGAAATTAATTTGTGTGTGTGTGTGTGTGTGTGTGTGTGTGTGTGTGTGTGTGTGTGTGTGTGTGTGTGTGGTATGGTTGAGATAAGATAAAAAGATTTAGAATAAGAGAAAAATTATCATCTTACGAAATATGAAATCCAATCATTCTTATATTATGATTATGTACTAATTATATTTAATAATCATATTATTACACAATATCTTTCTATATAATGATTAATGTTATAATCACGGGTATGATATTTCTACAATTGCGTGTAGTAGCTTTCACATAAAAGAATAAAGAGAGTTGATATGAAAGAGAAAAAAGCATGTTACAGAATATGAAATCAAATCATCTTTATGAAATCACACAATCAAATTACAAATAAAGAACACATGTATCCACACCTACACTAAAACAAAAAAGTCTAAACGATAAATAATACCACACAAACAATACTCAATAGATACACCATACAAAAACAAACAAAACAAAACAATCAACACAAACCAGCCAAACAAACAAACAACCTACAGCCAGTTTGTTAGACCTGTTGCAAGGCCTGACCCAGAGAATATTCGCATACCTGACATGCATAAATAAATAAATAAATGCATATCTATCAGGCTAGACATGCATATCAACCGGGCAAATAGATAGATTTTTATCTCTCAGATATATAGACAGATATGCCTTTATTTCTGCGTCTGCATTTAGGATTTTTGTTCCATTGGGTCGGGCCTCGCACAATTTTAACAAAACGGCCGCTAATCTCGTTTTGTTTTAGTAAGGTCATAGTCAGTAGGTCACCTCATAATGATAAAAAAATGTGATAATCAATCCATCCATCTATCTGTCTATATCTATTTATCTACCTATCTAATCTATCTATCTACCCATCTATCTATTAATCTCTCTCTCTCTCTCTGTCGATCTATCTATCTAATATATGTATCTATCTATCTACGTATCTAATCTATCTATCTGTCTACCTAACTATCTATCTATCTATCAATCTATATTTAATAATTTTAAAAAACCTCACCTAGACCCCCCCACCCCCTGCCCTCCTCCCCCTCCACACCCACCCAACAGCCCCCAAACACCCTCCCCCCCGCCCTCCTCCCCCCTCCACACCCGCCCAACAACACCCAAACACCCCCACCCTCCTCCCCCTCCACACCCACCCACCAACACCCAAACACCCCTACCCCCCCGCCCTCCTCCCCCTCCACACCCACCCAACAACACCCAACAACACCCAAACACCCCCCTCTCCCTCCCCTCCTCCCCCCACACATACAACACCCAAACACCCCCCCCTTCTCCCTCCCTCCACACCCACCCAACAGCACCCAAACACCCTCCCCCCCCGCCCTCCTCCCCCTCCACACCCGCCCAACAACACCCAAACACCCCCCCACCCTCCTCCCCCTCCACACCCACCCACCAACACCCAAACACCCCTACCCCCCCGCCCTCCTCCCCCTCCACACCCACCCAACAACACCCAACAACACCCAAACACCCCCTCTCCCTCCCGTCCTCCCCACACACATACAACACCCAACCCCCCCTCTCCCTCCTCCCCCTCCACACCTACCCAACAACACCCAAACACCCCCCTCTCCCTCTCCACACCCACCCAACAGCGCCCAAACACCCCCCTTCTCCCCCTCCCCCTCCCCCTCTCCCTCCCCCCTTCCCCCACACGTACAAACACCCGCCCCCCCGCCCTCCTCCCCCTCCACACCCACCCAACAACACCCAAACACCCTCCCCCCCGCCCTCCTCCCCCTTCACACCCACCCAACAACACCCAAACACTCCCCCCCCCCGCCCTCCTCCCCCTCCACACCCGCCCACCAGCACCCAAACACCCCCCCCCCGCCCTCCTCCCCCTCCACACCCGCCCAACAGCACCCAAACACCCCTCCCCCCCTCCCTCCTCCCCCTCCACACCCACCCACCAACACCCAAACACCCCCCTTCTCCCTCCCCTCCTCCCCCACACATACAAATACCCAAACATCCCCCCCCCGCCCTCCTCCCGCTCCACACCCACCCAACAGCACCCAAACCCCCCCCCTCCTCCCCCTCCACACCCACCCAACAACACCCAAACACCCCCCTTCTCCCCCTCTCCCTCCCCTCCACACCCACCCAACAGCGCCCAAACACCCCCCTTCTCCCTCCCCCCCTTCTCCCCTTCTCCCCCTCCCCTTCTCCCTCCCTCCCCCTCTTCCCCCACACGTACAAAAACCCTTACCTGGTTCGCTCTCGGAGTCTGGCGGGGGCTCCGGGATGGGCGGGGGCTCGTCGTCGTCGTCATCGAAGTCGAGGTCGACGTCGACGTGGAACAGACGGTCGGCGGCGAATGGCAAGATGGCCGCTGGGGTGGAGAGAGAGGGAGAGAGAGAAAAAAAATGAGGAGGTTTTGGAATGAAGAGGAGAGAAAAGAAAAGAGAGAGAAAAAAAAATGAAGAGGTTTTGGAATGAAGAGGAGAGAAGGGAAAAGGAAATGGATAGCTACTGGGATGAAGAGAGAGAGAGAGAGAGAGAGAGAGAGAGAGAGAGAGAGAGAGAGAGAGAGAGAGAGAGAGAGAGAGAGAGAGAGAGAGAGAGAGAGAGAGAGAGAGAGAGAGAGAGAGTGAGAGAGAGAGAGAGAGAGAGAGAGAGAAATGATGAAGAGGTTTTGGAATGAAGAGGAAAGAAAAGAAAAGAAAGAGAGGGAAAAAAATGTAGAGGTTTTGGAATGCAGGAAAGAAGGGAAAGAGAAATGGATAGCTACTGGGATGAAGAATGAGAGAGAGAGAGAGAGAGAGAGAGAGAGAGAGAGAGAGAGAGAGAGAGAGAGAGAGAGAGAGAGAGAGAGAGAGAGAGAGAGAGAGAGAGAGAGAGAGAGAGAGAGAATAAAGATGGGGTATTGGAATAAAGAGGAAGGAAGAGAAAAGGATACGGATGGTTGTGGAATGAAGAGAGGGAAAAAATGGAGATTAGGGTATTGGGATAAAGAGGAAAGAAGAGAAAAAGAAATAGATACGTTTTTAATAAATATCTATTTTTTCTGTGGTGTATACAATGGAAGAGGCGATTTTCAGCGGTTAGAATGAAGAGAAAAAAAAAGAAGAAAAAAAATCAAGGTAGAATATGGGTTAAAAAAAAAAATTACCGCAGGAATGAAGAGAAAAAAAAGAAACACATTTTTAAAAACATTTTCTTTCTGTGCTGCTTTAAAAAAATATATTACCAATCTACCTGAACATCATCAATACCTCTATCCATACATATCTCTAAACCTCGACCTAAGCTGCCAGTCAAAACCTTTAAGTGAAAACTTTTGAAAAGTCAAAACATTTTAAGTGAAGAATTCTCGCCACAATTCACACGTATTTTGTCCTAGTTACAGTATGCAAACACTCGTTCTATAATACCTCCGATTTTCAGTGCATCCCTTGCGTGTTCACATTCGAAGTCAATCGCCTTTTCGAGTGTTACTTTTCTTGTATTCATAATAGAATCGTGTTTTTTAAAATCTAGATGTACACTCTACTGTTTCTTTCGTGGTTCTGTCACAGTGGTTTACGAAAGTTGACATTGGTGTTTTACTGACTTATTTATCAATTTCTTTCTTACTCTGTTTGTCTGTCCATTTCTTTCTTTTCCTCTCTATTTACACACAGACACACACATATATACATACATATAAACATATACATATATGTATATATGTAAACATGTGTGTATGTATATATGTATATATATGTATATATATATACACACACACACACACACACACACACACACACACACACACACACACACACACACACACACACACATATATATATATATATATATATATATATATATATATATATATATATATATTCACATATATCACTTACAGGTCTTCTCACTATCAATCTCTCCATCTCACTTTCTCTCATAATGTTTGTATATGTCTCCATGATATCAGTATACAAGGCAATTATCTCCCATGACGCCCACAAAGACACCGACCATCAATGCATCAATTATAGAGCGAGGCGAGCGAGGTTAATCAGAGCCGAGAATCTCACTCAAAAAATGGCGGGAAGTAACGGTCAGCCTCACCCTAACGACCGTTTCTCGTGCGTTTGAGGGAATCGCTTCTGTTATAAGTATCCCTGGTTTATAGGCCTTAATTAGTCTCGTTGGTGAATAAAGAAGAAGGAAAAAATGGTGGGGTTGATGGTTGGTTAGGGTTGGTGTTTTAATTCGTTTTTTTAGCGTGTGTATGTGTAGATGAGGCGTGTGTTTTGGTAAAGATAGTGAGATTATTTTTCGTGGGAAGTTATGTGGTTGTTAAGTGTACGATAAATTGCACACACACACTTTCTTTCTCTCTCTCTCTCTCTCTCTCTCTCTCTCTCTCTCTCTCTCTCTCTCTCTCTCTCTCTCTCTCTCTCATTCTGTGTGTGTGTGTGTGTGTGTGTGTGTGTGTGTGTGTGTGTGTGTGTGTGTGTGTGTGTGTGTGTGTGTGTGTGCAAGGGATGTATTTGGTTCTCTTATGACTACATCTCCATCAGAAATACATGATTTCGGATGAATATATAATTGAAACTGGCCAAATACATCTCTAGCACCTGTGAATATCTTCATTCTCATTTACATCTTCTCTGTAAAGGCAACAACATATATGAACATATACTCGTTACGAACTCTGGGAAACTGTAATACTGTCGATCGAAAGCCATCAAGCCAGGGAGGTTAATTAATGGTATTCCCAGTTTCCCATGGCAGCGCGAGAGAGAAGTAGAACATGCTCGCCCCCGTATTATTATTCATGGCGTTTCCCGGACCAGCACAGCACGCTCGCCAGAAAAACCTGTCAGTCATATTCCTTCACGCACCTTGGTAAGTTCCGTCGATCAAACTCTCTCGTAGATTTAGTTATATTCGCGCTAAAATAAATTATAACCCCTGTTTAATTTGCTCATTTGCTATTGATAATATGAGGGAATATGTATTTAAACTTTAGAAATTACCCAAAGGATATTTTAACACCCGCAGAAGCAGTGGCAGAGTCCGTGAAGGATATGGAGCCGCTAGTAAACCTCGATAATTGGGTAAGTCTTATCGTTCTGTGTACTTATTAGGCTTTTTATCATTTACCAGTGATTTATGATGTAAGGACAAACGGTTAAATTATCTCATCATTTATAATGTATGAGTTATGATCGGTGCAAAGGATGTGGTGACTTATTTTGAACGTATCAATAGATTTTAAACACTCGAAGCTGATAGTCTGGTTATTAAATACTTTATATGGGTGATGTGGTCAGTAGAAT
>NC_091550.1:2862801-2885301 GCF_042767895.1 Penaeus vannamei
TACGTACAGATTGATACATTATGTAAAAAAACTTGTATAGGCCACTGGTAGTTTCTGTAATAATAGTGATAATGCGAAATGCTATTTTAGGTTCATAATTCAAGATTGGAATTAAGATATTGCCGAGGGTATTACTGTTGATATTTGCAGTTGTTAACACTAAATTAGCTACAGAAATATCTTCTATTACACACTAAAGGACCCGGAATATTTCTAGTTCCCGTGCCTTTCTAGCACACGCACTCTCTCTCTCTCTCTCTCTTCCTTTTCACTCTTTCTCTCTCAGACACACACACTCTCTTTCCCTCACACACATATTTACACATATTAATTGAGAATCACAGTCATTTTCCTCTCGAGTGAGAAAAAAAAAAAAAAAAAAAAAAAAAAAAAAAAAAAAAAAAAAACGATGCACTTGTAGTTTAACAAAATTTGAACAAGTGTCTTGAAAGATATTTTCACTAACTTCCAATTGTCTTTTGGTAACGGCAAAAAGTCGCACGCTGAAATTAACTTTATTTATTTATTCTTACTCTCTTCTTTTATCTTATTTTCTTATTACCATTATTTTGCAAAGAGCGAGTAAATTTGCAGAATGGAAGCCTTTTGAGTGCGTGCGCTTACCATCGCCACCCTCCCTCCCGAGATGGCTGTTCTCCTGAGCATTTTACCCCACGAGTTTTATTACGGAGAAAGCGAGGGAGAGAGAGAGAGAGAGAGAGAGAGAGAGAGAGAGAGAGAGAGAGAGAGAGAGAGAGAGAGAGAGAGAGAGAGAGAGAGAGAGAGAGAGGGAGGAGGGAGTGAGTGAGAGAGAGAGCGGGGGAGGGAGGGAGGGAGTGAGAGAGAGAGGGGGGTTATTAGAGAGAGAGCGAGAAAGAAAACGAGAGAGAGCGAGAAAGAAAGCGAGATTATTAGATAGATAGGTAGATAGATAAATAGATTTCTAAGCCAAGAACGTGTTTTCATCTTGCTTCGAGTAAGACGTGGTTTAATTATCCCAGAGTCGGCACTGCATAACGATATAGAATTTAGGTAGTTTATGTAGCCCATTACTTATTGTGGTTTATGCTTGATTATAATCGTTTTTGACTAGTTATGTTTATTAGACATCTAAAAACAATGGTATCCTTGAGTGTGGTACGTGTTTCTGATTAGAAATTCTTTCTAAACTACTTTTCCTGTCGAATCCTTGAAACTTTTCACATTCCCAATTTCTAACTTTTATCGTACCCACTTACAAGTACGATTATAAACCTTAAATACAATTTGAATAAATAGATAGCGAAATTTGAATAAATAGATAACGAAATTTGAATAAATATATAGCGAAATTAATCTGCATAAGAACAATTCTATGTCTGTATACGATTTAGAACATGACTGGTTAACCTCAAGTGAGAAATCTCTACCACCCAAGGTACAAGTAAATACTACTATATAAACGCAGCAATAAAAAAGTAAAATATATAAATATCCACTTAAAGATGGCTTAGCAATGGATTCGGAATCAAAATTTAGAAATCTACCAAGTCGCTGTTTTGTTACACTTGACATTCCAAGCTTGAATTTTGAGTAATGAGGCTTATAGTGACAAGATAAAGGTGAGTAGTTCACCTGAGAAGAAATTACGGATAGTTGAATTAACAGACATCCCAGATAAAACAAACAAACCAACATCATCATAGTTCAGACCTCTGTTTCAGGATTTCAAAAGAATATACATGCATACGTTTCCTCACAGCTGTTCAGCACTTCAAAAAAAATAATAATAAAAATAAAAACACGGTCATCACATTTGTACAGATTATCTCTACGCTAATCTCGAATCCCAGTAGCGCTCAACAACGCCTATTACACAGGACAGTGAAATTACAGGCTTATCACCGAGTCGTATACTTTATTACATAGCACCACAAAGCACCATTATGGGACCATCAAAGCACAGGCGGGGATTTCTTGCCGTGTCCACAGATCAATGTCAAGACGAGTGCCACCCTCAAGGTTGTGCCAAGGGGGGGGGGGGTGTTTGGAGGGAGTTGTGGAAGGGGTGGGAGAGGGAGAGGGAAAGGGAGGGGAGGGGGGGGAGGAGGAGGTGGAGGGAGAGAGGGGAAGGGGTGGAGGGAGGAGGGATAGAGGGGAGGGAGAGAGAGGGGGAAAGGTGAGAGAGAGAAGGAGAAAGAGAGAGGGTAGGAGGAGAGAAGGGAGGGGAGGGAGAGAGAGAGATGGGGCAGAGACAGGGAGATACAGAGGAGAGAGGAAGGGAGAGAGAGGAGAAGAGAGGGAGAGTGAGACACATACACACACAATGATAGATAGATAGACCGATTGATAGGAAAATAAGCAGATATACAAACAGCCATAAAATTATACCAAGGTAAACGCAAAAACAGCTCATTATACCAGTGATGGAATTGCTAGTCACGAATGATTGCTCCAAAAAACATTTTAATTCCATACACAATCATAAAAAAGAAATAAAAACTACAATAAGGATACACTCTATCATACAACTAAAAAAACGACAGTAACGAGGTGACAGTATATTGCATGTAAGCGTTTTAGAAGCAACATTCTTTATACAATCCATCACTCGCTCCTTTAATCGGCGACTCAAAGACATCGCGTGTAAACACAAATGTCATAATGATTTGAAATATCGCCCGCATCAAATATTTATGAATTCCAAGTGTCCTGCTTCGATACATCATTTTAGCGTGGCTGAGTCGTGCAGGCAGGGTGAGTAATAAGAATACTTAAGGCGAAAGAAAGAAAGAGAGAAAAAAAAGGCGAAAGAAAGAGAGAGAGAAAAAAAAGAAATAAAAAGAAAAGCAGCGTTGAAGGTTAAATATTTGTAAATCGCTTGTGTTTATTTGTTCGCTTTTTCAAAGGGTTTTGAAAGCCCGATGTGAATTGATTCTTCTTAAAGGTCTTCGGTTTATGATCTTGATAATGTCGTGTTTTTTTCTTGAGCAACATAACGACCGCCTGAGAAGACGCTACGATTGCTCACTCCTCACCCTCGTCTACACCTGCAACGACACAAAACGGACCATTCAGAAAAAAAAAACGAGATTTGTGTACTGGGAAACAACACAATATCGCCACATGCATAGAAGCGGACTCACGTGCACTCTCTCATTCTTTCTCTATTACTCTTTCTCTCCCTCTCTCTTTCTCTTTTTCCACCCCCTTCTTCTCTTTCTCTTTCTCTTCTCCCCCTTCCTACCATCCCCCCCCCCATCCTCTCTCTCTCTCTCTCTCTCTCTCTCTCTCTCAGTCACACACATACTCACACACACTCATACACCTATCACATTATACAGAACAATTAAAATAATAAGCTATAGCGTGTTCAAATCTCATAAATTCCCGTCTTTGTTCACGCGTTCGCACCCGTGATTAAGTCTGTGTTGTGGGCCCTATAATTGCCTCATTAGTCACTGTTATGCAACTATGCAGAGGATAAGACATTGCCAACGAGATAGACAAAGGGGGTGGGAGTTGGGGATGGATAGGGAGGGAGAGGGGGGGAGGGGGGAGGACGAATTCAGGGAGTACACCTTTCGCATAAATAAAGTTAATTTTTGGTGTTTTATTGCGCGTTAATCCGAGTGCTATTCGCGTTTAGGTTAGTAAAACAATGGAAGTGGTCTAGAAGGTCAAATGTCTGTAATTTTAACGAAAATACAGGGTTGGTGGAATGACGCAGCGTGGATTTGGAAAGGTGAATGTCACACCGGAGTGTGTAACGGAATAACCAAATATATTTTGTGCTCTTTGTTCATAAATAAATTCAGATGCTTATTACACATTTCAGTGCATCATAAATCTATCCGGCGTTTAACTCTTAATATATTCTTTATCGTTTAGATCAGGTTTTAATAGCGAAACGGATGTACTGTCAGAAAGTAAAGCAAATTAACCCTTATATATTCTCTCCGCAAGAAACAAACATGAAGTTCAAGGCAGATCGATGGCCAGTCATTCCTTGACAATATTTGATATTTAACGTCTAATATATGTATTCAGTTGTTGTGTCAGGACAACAAACCATTACTCTCAGCAATAAATATTTTGTGTCAAGGAAGTTTTAGTCAACTGAACAAACATCAAATAATGTCATGTAATAGTTTATATTTAATTCAGCCCATAAAGTTTTCTTCTAAATGACACGTACTCAATGAGACTGTATCAATGTACCTTTTTGTAAAATGAAAGGGTGCATAACATTATTATCAAAACAAAACTTAGGATCCAAATAGATGACGGTTAGCCTACAACCTCCACCACATGATCGCGTAATATATTCATACAAACCTATACATTGCGAGGACCAAGCTTATAAAGTACCCGTGTCGGAAAATATATAAGAAAATAAATACACTAATAAATAATTATAAAAACAAAAGAAAATAACAAAATAGAGGGAGACAAACAGAATTTTGTCGATTCAATGGCCGACTTGTCCTCCCACTCTACCTAACCTAAACCAGTTGCATCGTTCGGTCGTTACTTCTGCCCTAAACGTGTAATTGCGAGAAGTCCTTAGCGATAGCATGAATAATGCTGATAATATGCTTTGTTGATATATGCGAAGGTCAAGGTAATACGAGGGTCATATTTTAGAAGAAAAGAGAGAAAAAAAATGTATGTTATGTCGCGTACGTGTTATCTGGCGCGGAAAACACGAAACAGCTGTTGTTGTTTTAAAAAGTGAAGATCTAATATTTCTTTCTGGTCGGATTTGAGCCATTCGCATAAATCTGTGTATGGACATTATGCATAAAGATGTATATGAGGATAAGTATATCTCGAGAGACTATGTTTCATCTCAAGAATAAGCTCGTCCGTTAAAATAATTCAATTTGGCTTCTGGATTATTTTCGTGTGACATTTTTCAGTGTCATTTCCCTGTCACCGAACTTGTCATTAGGAGGACTATATTCATCGCTTGTATCATTTTCTATGCTCGGAATATTATACATCAAAATGCTTTAAAGTGAGAAGTCAAATATGAGAAGATGCATGCAACACATATATACACACACACACACACACACACACACACACACACACACACACACACACACACACATACATACACACACACGCACACGCAAACACGATATATATATATATATATATATTTATTTATATATATATATATATATATATTGATACTGAGACTCCTTTTATATTCTAAAAGTACAGGCAATGGATTTGTTCAATTAATTTCTGACGTGCTCGCGAAATTATTTATTCATTATCTAATACTTCAAAAACTAGACGCCATTTCATTGACTTTTCAGATAAGAATGGATGTTTTATTCGAAATACCAAGTCGCAATCACTGGTAATATTTAAATATCAAAATATATACTCAACGCTAGTACCTGAATTTAACCGTTAATTTGAAAGTGATTTAAAAATGTAGAAACCGGATTTCATGCATTGGTTGAATATCTAATTTCTGAAGCTGATTTGCTTTTTTTTGTGAAGCAACAGAGTTTTAATCTATAGTATATATATATATATATATATATATATATATATATGTATATATATATATATATATATATATATATATATATATGTGTGTGTGTGTGTGTGTATATATATATGTATATATATATTCTCTCTCTCTCTCTCTCTCTCTCTCTCTCTCTCCTCTCTCTCTCTCTCTCTCTCTCTCTCTCTCTCTCTCTCTCTCTCTCTCTTTCTCTCTCTCTCTCTTCTTCTTCTTCTGGCAAGCAATGTGTTCTCCAAAAATAAATTCAGATAATTAAACTCTAGAGTAATTTTCCTCAGTAACTATTTAAATATCGTACTATAATACAATACCAAAATACGAATAATAGTTTTAAAAGTTTACCACTATGACTTCACTATCCTCAAAACGACAAACATGTCTAAACCTATGCCTGGCTCAGTGATTCCCTCCTATTTTACACTCTCGATCCCTTTCTTAAATATTAGTGATCCCCCTCCAAGTCAGCCATTCCATGAATGTTTTCTTTTCTCTCTCTCTACGTACAGCATTTTTAGATTAAGAGAAAAAAATAGCCATCTTTATTTGCTTAAAGGTTTTAATCAAGAAAATTCTCTGTTCACGCACTCTCAAGCAAGGTTGCTTGGCGACTCCCCGACACACACAAGCATGTTCGTTATCACACACGCACACATATGCACAGACACACATATTTATCGCCTCATGAGAAACCGAGATATTTTTTTCCATCTTTTGATTTTTTTTAACCATCATTTACTCCCAATATATCAAAAGTCTACACGAGAGGTTAGACGCCATCGATTTTGTATTCTTTTTTTTTCCCGCCCTTTCCACCGCGCAAGACAAATGACGATCGACAAGCGCATTCATCACGCGAGTCCAAGATAACACCCCACGTTTAGGACATCTAAGTTGATTTACCAAATATAAATGTTGCTTCCTTCTCCCCCATGGAACAACGCATGACGTAATCTCTCTGTTTAACGTTGTTTGAGGTTGATAACGAGTCCAATTAACATTATATAAGACCGAAACATTTTCCAAGGTCAAGATCCCTCTCTCAAGCGTGTTTATAACCCACAAACTGTATTTTCTCTTTTTCGTCTTTCTATTCTCGACCCAATGCGAGGAAATTCTCTATAGCTTTAACGGACTTTAAAAAAATATTCATTTGATTTAAAGTCATTATAAATAGAACAAATTACGAGGGTACGTGTAAATATCGTCTGAAAAGATCTCTGATAATCATGCAGTAATCTGGCCAATAATAAGGAAGAAATGAGAAATAAAGAAATAAAGAAGAAATAAGATATAATAATAATACGGGATAAATAATAAAGAATAAATAATAAATAAGGAAGAAATAAGATATAATAATAATACGGGATAAATAATAAGAAATGAATAAGATATAATAATAATACGGGATAGATAATAAGAAATGAATAAGATATAATATTAATGACTAAATAAGATATAATACTAATAAGGAATAAATAAGATACAATAATAATAATAAAGAAATAAGATAAAATAATAATAGTGAAGATATAAGATATAATAATAGTAAGGAAGAAATAAGAAGGTGTGATATCGACATCTGTGACAAATGCTGACGAGGAGACATAGAATTAGATTTAATTCTGATCATTACGTATTTCGCATTGTGGAATCATTCTTATGAGGCGATAAATATGTGTGTGTTTGTGCATGTGTGTGCGTATGTGATAGCGCACATGTACGTTTTATTACATCCGTTTCATATAAAAAATCGAAAGATATAGTTAGAATCTCTTTAGGGATGATACGGGACAGAATATTATATATAGAAAACATGGCAAGAGAACATAAATGGCGAGACATGCCTTGGCGGGGAAAAAAAAATGGTGACTTTAGTACTTTCATCAAAGAATTCGACTCGATAAAATTGAGGAAATAAATCGACTGAGTACACACTTCCCAAATTCCTCCCTCATTTCATAGTTCATTAATAACCAACTACCTCAGAATGCAAAATACCCTACGTTCAGCAAGTACAAGCAAACTTATTAAAGGGTTTTGCAATGAGGTTAACAACGCAGAGTTCGACACGGAACCCAACAAGGAACGCTTTAGTATATCCAGCACAGTTCGTTCACTTCAACGCGAATTACCAAAACATGCATGTACCCGCCGCTACTCTTACTTTTTAGGAAAGTAGTTATTTCGGTAATGACAAGGGGACGCGGTTTTGCTATTTATTGATTTCTCCAATTATCGTGTGAGTGAGACGGAAAGAGGGACAGAAAGAAAGAAGAGGGAGACAGATAGATAGAGGGAGAGGGAGAGGGAGAGGGAGAGGGAGAGGGAGAGAGAGAGAGAGAGAGAGAGGAGAGAGAGAGAGAGAGAGAGAGAGAGAGAGAGAGAGAGAGAGAGAGAGAGAGAGAGAGAGAGAGAGAGAGAGGAGAGAGAGGGAGAGGGAGGAGGGAGAGGGAGGAGGGAGAGAGGAGAAGAGAGAGGGAGGGAGAGAGAGAGAGAGAGAGAGAGAGAGAGAGAGAGAGAGAGAGAGAGAGAGAGAAAGAGGAGAGAGAGAGAGAGAGAGAGAGAGAGAGAGAGAGAGAGAGAGAGAGAGAGAGAGAGAGGAGAGGAGAGGGAGAGGAGAGGGAGAGGAGAGGAGAGAGAGGAGAGGGAGAGGGAGAGGGAGAGGGAGAGGGAGAGGGAGAGGGAGAGGGAGAGAGGGAGAGGGAGAGGGAGAGGGAGAGGAGAGAGAGGGAGAGGGAGAGGAGAGAGAGAGGGAGAGAGAGAGGGAGAGAGAGAGAGAGAGAGAGGAGAGAGAGAGAGAGAGAGAGAGAGAGAGAGAGAGAGAGAGAGAGAGAGAGAGAGAGAGAGAGAGAGAGAGAGAGAGAGAGAGAGAGAGAGAGAGAGAGAGAGAGAGAGAGAGAGAGAGAGAGAGAGAGAGAGAGAGAGAGAGAGAGAGAGAGAGAGAGAGAGAGGGAGAGAGAGAGAGACAGAGAGAGAGGAGGGGGTTAGATAGATAGACAGAGAGAGAGAGAGAGAGAGAGAGAAAGAGAGAAAGAAAGAGAGAGAGAGAGAGAGAAAGAATAAGAGATAGACAGACAGATAGATATAGAAAGAATATTAGTCACAACAAACACGATAAAAATGCAAACGGTAGACAATCAACAAAAATCCCCTATTATTAAAACTTAATTCAAGCGGTGTGTGACCACGTGCAGTTAACAGCCCCTTAATGAGCCATAAAGATCACTGATCAGTTTATGGCGGCGTCGGCGAATGCGTAATTTGCGGGTAATTTTCTGAAGCCTTTTTTTTTAATCATTGAGGTGTAATTTACATTAACCATTGCCTTTTCGTCTCAGGAAAATAATTTCTTCCTGCGTTTTAGTTTCTAAAAGATAATAATAACTGATAAATAAATAGATAATTAATTAATAAAACAAAATCATGATTTCTCTCTCGATATTTTCAATAGTTTACGATGAATAAAGTTTGCATACCGTAAGGAATGGGATACTTACTTGAGTACTAATTACAAATAATGAACTCTGGTTTATACTTCCAAATTGGGAGGTAAAACACGCCACGACAAGCGAAAAATAAACGTTTATCACGAATATTTTTAAATCGACATCTTATCTTTACTCTCCCTTCGGTCTGTTTTATCATTCGAATTTTTTTTTTCTTTTTTTACAAAGAAAGGCCATTAGCGTAATCGCTTTCTGTCGAAATCTCCTGAAATCTTACAAGGAAAAGAACTACCTGGAACCCTGATGTGTTAATAACAGGGTTTTGGCGGCAAAAGTAAGCGCCATTATCAAGGAAGCCAGGAAGCCAAGGAATGAGACGCAGAAATGTTCGTTTCGCAGGAATTGTGCTGATCTTGGTGTACGTGATGTGTCTGTGTATGTGTAAGAATGAGTGTACGTGATGTGTCTGTGTATGTGTAAGAATGAGTGTGTGTGTGTGTGTGTGTGTGTGTGTGTGTGTGTGTGTGTGTGTGTGTGTGTGTGTGTGTGTGTGTGTGTGTGTGTGTGTGTGTGTGTGTGTGTGTGTGTGTGTGTGAGTGTGTGTGTGTGAGTGTGTGTGTGTGTGCGTGTGCGTGTGCGTGTGCGTGTGTGAGTGCGAGTGTGTGTGAGTGCGAGTGTGTGTGTGTATGTGTGTGTGTGTCTATGCCTGTGTGTGTGTCTATGCCTCTGTATGTACGAATGAGTGTGTGCGCGCGTACGTATTAAATACAGGCTCAGTTAAAACAATACAAAAATATATAAAAAATAAGAAGAGAAAAAACAAAACACACCATTCATCCCCATCCCTAACCACCACCACCACCACCACCACCACCACCATTCCCTACCTCCTCCTCCTCACCACCAAAACTGTCACCATTCCCAACCAAAGCCTCCCATCCAGACCCTGCTTGGCCAAATAACACCGTCGCCATTGCAGGAAGATTAACAGGAATATGGCGTGCTTCTGACTGGCCGTAACGGAGCAGAGACGGATGGCTGAGGGCGACTCCTGGGCCTCTGTGGTCGAAGGACGGAATCCCGGTGCGGCCGAAGGTTTACGAGAGGCATGAGGGCTAATCACACACACTCATACAGATATATATACATACATATGTGTGTTTGTGCATATACTTACACACACACACACATATCTATATCTATATCTATATCTATACCTATATCTATCTATCTATCTATATATATGTGTGTGTGTGTGTGTGTGTGTGTGTGTGTGTGTGTGTGTGTGTGTGTGTGTGTGTGTGTGTGTGTGTGTGTGTGTGTGTGTGTGTGTGTGTGTGTGTGTTAATATATATACATACATACATACATATATATATATATATATATATATATATATATATATATATATATATAGTACATATATATATGTATATGTATGTATACATATTTATGAATGTGCAAGTGCGTATATGCAGTGTACACACGAAAGACAAAATCCGGAAGGTACTCGTGCATTGCTATGCAAGACATCCTGAAGGAAAGCCCGCCGCCGTCGCGAAAGAGGCCGGGTTCCTAGCTGCGCAATCCCTTGACCTTTGCCAGTATCCTACGCCTTGTGACCCTGCATCCTTGGCCATCATCGCTTCAATTCATCACTGCCTTTTCATGTCAGGATTACAGTCCCACGCGTCCTCCGCTGCTTGCTTTGCACGGTGACATTCAATTTCCGTTCCTGAATTGATGATCACGTCAAATATCTGCGAATTTTGTTTCGGTCGCATTATTATTATTATTTTTTTTTTTCATAAACCTCGACCTCGAGATGGTGATCGGAGGCATTTCTTTCCTCGTGGCATTCGAGGCGGATCCCGTGGAGAAGAATCGCCGCCCTTTGTACGAAGTGGCGCCTCCTCCCTTCCGCTTCTCCCTGCAGGCACTGGGCCTCGCGTGCCAGGGCGGCGTTAGCGCGCGGTGCCACTCTGACACGTCTTGCCCACTCCTCGGGGCCATAAGTCGTGGATCCTGACGCCGGGAAGATTACAAACTCGCCTCGCAGTGCTTGCTGTAATGCACGGCCGCCACTCACTCGCTCGCGGCATGCAACTCCCGAGCACGTGGGTCGCATGGCGGAGGTCCTTATGCCTCCTTTCCTCGGTTTTCGGATAATTTTGTTTTCGTGGAGTGACCCTCCGGCGGACGCATTCCTACACAGGGCTTCCTAGATAATATTAATGGCGGGCGAGGGTGCCATGAGAGGGTTGCAGCCGAAGAAGCCCCCGCGTCCCTCCCCCTGATCGATGAGGCCGGGCCAGGCGGCGGCCGAGTGATCTTTACACGTGCCGCCCCTCGCCCGCCCGTGTTTACGAAGCCCCGTCCACCCGCAGGGAATTAATCCTAAAGATTCCTGCCCGAGCGAGAAGGCCATAAATTCCCGGCAGTTATTTCCAGGGCTGCCACCCCGTCGCAAGGTCGGGTGAGTAACGGAGCGCCGCCACGCCGAAGGGGGACGGGCGAAGGCGGGGTCGTGGGCCTAAGACGCCCCGACGACCTTCGGAAACGGCCGAAAGTACAGCGAGAAGGTAATTGTGGGGCAGCATTACCCACACGCAATCTGTAGTCTTTAGTAAGTTGACCTTGAGGTGTCTACTTTAGATGTACACCGCTGGCTTGTTATTACGTGGCTCGACGTGTCCAGATTACATTCCTGAAAGCGTGGAAATTACGTAGCGGAATTTCGCGTCATACACACACGTGTCCGCAAAATCTGAGGCGGACGTTTCAACCCAAGCTGGATCAAAGCAAATGCAAAATTCGAGCGGAATTCGGAAGCTTCTAAAATCCCAAGAAAATCGTTAAAAAATGCGACATTTATGAATAATGACTTCTTGACATTTAGGAGAGCTTCCAAAGGTAGTCTGGTACCTTGATAAGAGTGCCGGGTATCACGCACGCTATGGAGAGGTGCTCATTATATCACGTTGAATGTATATAACGACCTGTTGTGGCTTCCCCTTGTTTCTTCACAACAAAGTGTATATAGAGGCGGGCGAGGATTTAATTCATTTACATATTCTTCAGATTCTCGTATATCAGTGTAATATCAACACACAAATATTAATGGACAAAATATGACCAGACATTCACTAAAACTAATGTAATTATAACACAACACTATCAAAAGGCAGAGGATTGCACAGCCAATAAACTCATTTATTTCATAATAATGAATAACAACACAAAGACACATACATAATGTACCAACATGAATTAAAGAAAGAAAGCACATATTCAATAAGCGAAAAAGAAATCAGCGTACACCAATAAAAAACAAACACGAATACACACATATATAATAGGCATAAAACAAATCAAAATATATCAATGGCCAAAAAACAGACACAAACATATATACAATAAGCGAAAAACAATGTATACCAGTAAAAAACAACAACAAAAAACAGACACACACATATATACAATAAGCGAAAAACAATGTATACCAGTAAAAAACAACAACAAAAAACAGATAAATATATGACAAGCGAGAAACAGATCAACATGTCAGTGAAAAAAACAGACATATATATATATATATATATATATATATATATATATATATATATATATATATATATATATATATATATATACACATATATATATAATATATATATATATATATATATATATATATATATATATATATATATATATATATATATATATATACTCAGCGAAAAATAAATCAAAATATACCAGTGGAAAGAACAGAGACATATTTAACAAGCGAAAAACAATTCAACACATATCAATAAAAAACACATATGACAAGCTAAAACAGGTCACCACATACCATTAAAAAACGGAGACATATAATAAGCAAAAATCAAAATACCAACAACCTTTACAAAATACATATACACATATACAAGCAAAAAAACAAATCAACATATACCCAAAAAAGCATAGACGATAGCCAATACAACCACCACCGACAGGCGAATAGCTTTAGCACAAGGACACCTGAGGTTCATCCAGGTATCCCCCTAATGACTGAGGAACATCACGCAATCTGAACACCTGGGCGGCCGTTGTCTCCTTGAGTTATTGCTAAGACGATTTCCAGAAAATTATCATTGTTCTTTCGACCTTCTTGTTCTTCGTCTCATTGTTCTCGGAAGGTCCTGGTTCTGGTGGTTTGTAGGGGGAGGGAAGGTGGGATGTGGTTCCTGAGTGGCGGTTCTATGTGTGTGTGTCATTGTTCTTTCGACCTTCTTGTTCTTCGTCTCACTGTTCTCGGAAGGTCCTGGCTCTTCTGGTGCTGTGTGTCGGAATGGTTCTTGTAGGAGGAAGGATGTGGGATGTGGTTCCTGAGTTCTGTGGCAGTTCTATGTGTCTAAATGTTATTCGGTTCAATAAAGATATTTCTAGAGGATTCGCGATTCGTAAAGAGAGGTGGTGTTATGGATCGACGATTGCGGTTCGCTTGTATGGAATTTAGGATTTGTTTCGTGAATATTGTTGTTGGATAAAGTAATTCATGACAAAAAGTACTTCGTGAGCGTTCCCGTCCGCAGAAGGTTTCTTGATGACCTTCTAATCACAAAATAATGTTTCTAAATGGAGTCCTTGTTTACCTTAAGTAAGAATTGACGGTTCGGTTCGAGACGAAAGTTCAAATCCTGAATTATTTTGGAGAATTTCTAACTACTGATTTAATTCTAACTAAATTTTCTCGACTGATTCTGCACATAACCAAAGTGTCCTAAATGACAAAACTGTTTCAACAGAACGACTCAGGATTGCAGATTTGCTTCACGAAAATTTGCCAAGTGGGTATTTTCTCCATGAAGACCTCTTGAGTTGAGTGATCTGATTCAACTCCATTTCCTAAATTCTAAATTCTATTCTTATTTACCTAAAGATTTCTAAGTGCCGACTACAGTTCCTGAGAAAAAATGGTTATGGGACAGGAGGAGCAGCTTCGAGTAACAGAGTGACTTGTGGAAAATGATTATTAGTAAAAGAAGAAAGTTTCATCATTATAACTATTTTTATAATGATAATAACAATAAGGATAATTTTAGCAACAATGATAATAAAAATAATAGCAATAATAATAAAAAAAAGCTAAATGGGAAGGTGCAAGTGGGTTTAAATTGGATGCAAAGTTTTCTAATGAGGTCTATGGTCTCCTGAGAGGTTTCCGAGAAGCTGTATCTCGTGCGACAGGTGAAAGTGGTTTTAAATTGGATTCTTTGTTTTCTAATGAGGTCTATGGTTCCCTGAGAATTCCCGAGTAGATAAGAAAGTTTAATCGTTTCCTGAGTAGATGGATGGTTCCCTGAGTGGCTTAGAAAGGTACGAATGAGAACGAATATCTTCACAATACAAGAGATGTATTTGACCGGTTTCGAATACATCTTCGTCAGAAACCGGTCAAATACATCTCTTGTATGGTGAAGATATTCATTCTCATTCATACCTTTCTACATTTATCAACATGAATATGGTTCATCTTTCCTGGGTGGTATCTGAATGGGTTTCTGATTTACGAAATGGTTTCTGACATGAATGAGTGGATTTATACTATCCTGAGTAATACCTGATTGGACTCAAAGTTTAATTAGTGGATTTATGAGGTGGCTTATGACTGGTCCTCTGAACTACATTGCAAAATATGCAAAGATTTTAGATATTCATAATCTTTTTAACTGCTCTATAATCATCCTAATATCCATCATAATCATCATCATCACATCACCATCATCATCATCATCACCATCATTTTTATAATCATCATTATTGTATAACCTAATATCCATCATCATCATCACATCATCATCTTTATAAACATCATTAATGTATAAGCTCGTAGCGGTTTTAATAGTAACAGTATTTTTCACCATTTAGCAACAACCGATGTATTTTGTTGTACGTTATCTGTGCTTCTATTTCCTTGGATTTTAGTTTTATCGTTTTTTGTTTTATATTACTTTTTCGTTTTTTCCATTTTTCTTATGAATTCCTTCCGTCTCCGTTTTCTTCTTCTTCGTCAGTTTGTTGTTTTTCTTCCCTCATTTTTTTTATAGTTTTACTGGTTTTCTTGTTCTTTTTCGCTGTTATTTTCATCTGTTTTTCCAGCTTCTTTAGCTTCGTCTTTTTCCTCTACTTTCTCGTTCTCTTCTTGTTCCTTTTCGTTTTCTTCTTCCTTCTCATTTACTTCATCTCCCTTTTCGTTCTCTACTTTCTCGATTTCTTCCTCTCCCTTTTCGGTTTCATCTTTCCCATTCTCTTCATTTCCCTTTTCGTTTTCTTTCTCATCTTCTTCATCTTTCTTTTCGGTTTCCTCTTTCTCCGTTTCTTCATCTCCTTCTTCGTTTTCTATTTTCTCATTTTCCTCATCTTCCTTTTTGTTTTCTTTCTCATCTTCTTCATCTCCCTTTTCGTTTTCTTTCTCATTTTCTTCTTCCTTTTCGATTTCTCTCTCATCCTCTTCATCTCCCCTTTCGTTCTCCTCTTTCTCATTTTCCCCATCTCCTTCTTTCTCTCCGTTTTCTTCAACTTCTGCTATCTCCTCAATTTCATCTTTCCCTACATCTTCACTAGGCTGTTCATCCTTTCCCTCTTCCTTGGGTTTTGTCCCTTCTTCTTCTTCTTCTCCTCCTTCTCCTTCCTCTTCGATAACTCCCAATTCCCTCTCTCCTGCCTTTCCCTCCTCCTCTCCCTTCTCTCCCCCATCCTCCCCCACCCCCTCTCCTGTCCCTTCTTGAGACATCACACCCTCCCCTTCGGGTTCCTCGCGCCCCTCCTCGTCCCCGGGTTCCTCAGGGGGCAGTGGTTGGTAGACAACGGGGGGGTCGACGTCCTCGGGGTCATCGTCTTGAGCAAAAGTAAGGTCAAGCACAAAGGGTCGTCTATAGAACTCACCTGCAGCTCGGGAACGTCCTGGTGGGGCATCCTTCTCCTCTTTCTCTTCTTCTTCTTCTTCTTCTTTCTTCTCCTTCGCTTCGTTCTTCTTCTCCCTCTGGTCGCCTCTGCTGTCTCTCCGCCTCCTCTGTGGTTCCCTTTTCTCCGCTTGTGCCTGGAGAGAGGGGTGTTATTAAAGAGGTAAGTGACGGGATAAGTAAGGGCGGAAATGAAGATTGTTCTTTAAATTTAGATACTTTTTATATCCTACTTAGCTACAACGGGACAATTTAACAGAGCGATTAGAATGGAAACAGCTATTAATTGTTGCATTAAAATATACCGTTAGCGTGTACCTTTTTTCATATCCATGTCTGTGTACATTTACACATAGCTAAAAGTCATTTTTGGTACGTGTTGAGAAACTTCCCATTTTTTATGTGGTGTTATCTATGGCATGTTTACTTGAAACTGTGTTTGAACTGTAAAGTTTGGTAAATTAATTCCAAGATAAGGAATACTGGGCTGACTTTGTTCATAACAAAATAACAAAACCTCTTTCATTCTGTGGCCCTCGATCAATATATAACAATAAGTAGTTATGACTAGTGTAATGGTATCAATAGCTATAGTACGAGAACACTTTGTAGAGAGATTCCAATTTATTGAAAGGTGAGAGATAAATACATGCAGGAATGGTAGGTGAGATAAAATCGAGTTTCCATGAGTGTCATATTTTTTATATTTCTCCAGAAAGTACCCCTTGGTCCCCAGATTGGGAACCCCTGATCTAACTGTTTTATCTAAATATGGAAATATCTTAGTTTGATTAGTGATGTTTGGAAAAAGAAGGACGTGCCATTTTAGTTCTGAGAACGCATAATATAAAGCCACAGACAAGCAGGTGTTTAAAGCCATTTTATACAGGCAATCTTATAACTGGTTTGCCAAAGCAGAATTGTGGATATGAAATGTAATATAAATTATCACACAAATCACTCTTATAAAGCAATGGATGAAGAAATATCTAGTCACAAAACACTCAAAAGCATCACTAATGATAAATCCTTTTTAATATACATGTGCATGATGAAACATGAGCTTATTCAGAAAGATAATTCACATATTTACATTTTCTATGTCAATACTTCTTAGAGATAGGTGCATTCCTTCCTGTTAAATACCAACCCCATGCCAAATATACACAACTCCTTGAATAAGCTCTATTAAAAGCCAAATGCAAGCTTTCCTTAAGACCAGGAATTTGTATAATAGCAATAGCACAATGTCACCGTTTGGTATTCCCCTCCATCGGTATTTAATCTTTGAAACGATTTCGAAGCTCTTTCATTTTTAAATTTTTGATACACACTAAAAATGCCTTACCTCTTCTTCTTCCTCATTCTGTAATGAAAGCACACAATATTCAAGTCTGATGGAAGAATGCATGAATGGGAAGAAGGAATGTTAAATAACAGGGATTCATCATGGGGGGGGGGGGTATTTCGCCTACACTCTCTGGGCATACCTCGGGAGACATCAAAGGTCAAAGTTCAGGTCAGCAACAATTTTTCTTTTTCTTTTTACGGCCAATTCAGATCTCATCATGCGATATAGTGTTGCATAACCTTTATCAGGTTTATGACACCGCTTTTCCCATCAATAAGTTGAATTTATGCGTTATGGTTTAAGGAAAATAATGGTTCGTGTCACCTTGGCTGATAGGTTGGTAGATGACTAATGATTTAAAGGCAATGATGTTAGGTCACATTTTGTCTGCATTTCGAGGTGGTTTGGGCTGTTTAGAACGATTTGTGCTCTCTCTCTCTCTCTCCTCCCTTTCTCTCTCTCTTTTTTTCTCTCTGTCTCTCTCCCACTCTCGCTCTCTCTCTCTCTCTCTCTCTCTCTCTCTCTCTCTCTCTCTCTCTCTCTCTCTCTCTCTCTCTCTCCCCCTCCCCCCCCTCCCTCCCTCCCTCTTTCTGCTGCTTTAGCTATTTATCTATATATGTATCCATCTATCTCAGTCTTTCTCACTTTATTTCACCCTTTCCTTCCCCTCTTCTAATTATTGGCATTTTAAATTCAATTTGGTGTATTTTAAAGACAGACCACCACCAATGCCTACGTTTTTCTATCCCCACCTTCTCAATCTCTTTACCTCCCTTTTCGTCTTCTGACCACCACCAATATCTACGTTCTTCTATCCCCACCTTCTCAATCTCTTTACCTCCCTTTTCGTCTTCTATCTCACTTCCTTCATCTCCATTTTCTCTCTCTATTCTCTCTCTCCCCCCCTCCTTTACCCAACAATTGACTCCCTCCCATTCCTATCCTCACCCAACCCTAGCATGCAAGCCCTTACTAACTCAATATCCAATAGAGGCTCCCAGTTCTTCGTGTCCTTCTTATATCCCTCACTCTATTCTCAATTCTTCGAGTCCAGGACCTTATGCTCTCTCTCCATGAACAGTTTTTTTTTTTAACTTCCGAGTAAAAAGCTTTTCCTCGAATTTCCTAGCGTGAAGGACGTGTGACAGGAAGCCATGGGAGTAAATCTTAGGTGATTTTGGGATTGCTGTGATGTAGGAGAAAGGTTTCCTTGTGACCTTATGATATATGTAGATTTGTTTTTTCTTTTTTTTTTTGTTCCTCCTTTTGGTGCGTAGGGGTGAGACAAAGAGACAGAGAGACAAAGGGAGTCAGAGAACAGGGGGGGAGTAGAAGAAAAAGAAGAAGGAGAGAGAGAGAGCAAGCGACACACAAACACACACACACACACACACAAACAAATAAACACACACACGCACACACAGAGAGAGAAAGAGAAAGAGAGAGAGAGAGAGAGAGAGAGAGAGAGAGAGAGAGAGAGAGAGAGAGAGAGAGAGAGAGAGAGAGAGAGAGAGAGAGAGAGAGAGAGAGAGAGAGAGAGAGAGAGAGAGAGAGAGAGAGAGAGAGAGAGAGAGAGAGAGAGAGAGAGAGAGAGAGAAAGAGAAAGAGAAAGAGAAAGAGAAAGAGAAAGAGAAAGAGAAAGAGAGAGAGAGATACATACACACATGCATACACAGAAAGGTAATCAGATAGACAGACAGGCATACAGATAGATAGAGAAAGAAAGAAATCGCTTTAAATATATGACATCATATTATCCATCACTTCAGACGCGTTCTCTCTGCCATGCCTTGTTCTAATCCAAGATTTACTTATATCAAACTGGCAAAACTTTCATCCCTTATGTAACATGACTTATAATTATTACATTTTTATCTTATTACTTTATACTTTTTATTACTTATAATTATTAATTTTTATCACTTATCATTTATTGCTTTTTATTACTTATACTTATTACTTTTTATCACTTATTACTTATTACTTTTTATTACTAATACTTATTACTTTTTATCACTTATTATTCATTATGTTTTATTACTTATACTTATTACTTTTAATCATTCAGGCCACAGGTAAGTTTAGATTTATGAAAAAAATATATGTATTAAATAGGAAGAGAAGAAAAAAAAGAAAAATGAAGAAAAAAAGAAAGAAAACAGAAAAGAAAAAAGAAAAAAAAACAGAAAAAAGAAGGAAAAAAAAGAAAGAAAGAAAAAGGAAAAAAAAAGAAAAGAAAAAAGAAAGGAAAAAAAGAAAAAAAAGAAAGAAAAGAAAAAAGAAGGGAAAGAAAGAAGGAAAAGAAAAAGGAAGACAGAAAAAAAATGGAAAGAAAGAAAGAAAACACCCCCCCCCCCCAAAAAAAAAAAAAAAAAAAAAACAAAAAAAATCCAAATCTCCTTTTCCCTAAGTTCGACGTCCATCTCCATCACAAAATTCTCTATTTCGAGATGGGATTCACTGCCTAACTTTTGATAATCAAATAATAATATCTTTGGAAGAAAAAATATATAGCAATACCATATATGATAAATAGATGAATCATATATATTAACATTTGTAGTAGGTATAAAAAATATCAATAATATGTATAAATTAAAAAGTAAATAATAAATGGAAACGTAAAAAAATGAATAATATATGAATAAACATATACATATACACATGCGTACATTATGTATACATACATATATTTATATATATGTATATATATATATGTATATATATATATGTATATATATATATGTATATATATATATGTATATATACATATATATATATACATATATATATATACATATATATATATACATATATATATATACATATATATATATATATATATATATATATATATATATATATATAAATATATATATATATATAACGGATTATGCACGTATTATGCACTATTCAGCTACGGTTTGCGGAAAGATCTCTTCTTTTTTCACAAACATCAAGGCCGCCTTTAAGCTTCGTCTCTCATGCAAGACGAATATTTCACATAAATGATGAATAAAATAAATCGCCTTGCAAGACCATCTCGCATTTTATTTTCAAGCTCTGATATAAAAAGAAATTGCAGATAATCAGAGAAAAAATAACAGGGAATGGCGTTTTCTTTTGCATTTTTTTTCACATTATTTTTTTTTCTAAATTTATTCTCAGTTTGGAGACCTTGATCATCTTTTCATGGCTTGCGGTAGAATTCTGTTTGTGTGATTCTTTTTTGTTTCTCTCTGTCTGTGTCTATCTCTTATACCCCTCTCTATTTCATTCTTTGTTTTCTCTGTCTGCCTCCTCCTCTCTTCTTTTTTTTGCTCTCTTTCTCTCTCCCTGTCTTCCTTTGTGTGATTTCTCTTTCCATCTCCCTTTCTCATCTTATCTCATCTCATCTCTCTCTCTTTCTCTCACCCCCCTCTTTCTCCCTTTCTTCTATCTTTGTCTCAGTCTCTCTCTCTCTCTACCTACCTACCCCACCTATCCACCAACCCCATAAACCATAAACACACATTCACACAAACAAACACACACACACACACACACACACCTCCAGCCCTCCACACACACACACACACACACACACACCCTCATGTCTCTACGCACGCCCTCGCCAACATACCCCTGGTCCCCCTGACCTCTTCCCTACCTGGTTCTCCGCTTCCGTCTTCCTCTCTATGAAGTTCTTGTTGTTGGGGATCTCCGCGTAGGAACCTCCTTTGTCCAGGTGAGCGACTGCCTTCCGGAGGTCACTCAGGTAGATCTTCCCCGGTTCGTCTAGGAGCACCTGGGGGGATTAGAGGGGTTAATGGGGTTAAAGGGATTCAATTTGATGTTTTTAAAGGATTCAATTTGTTGTTGTTCATAAAGGGTTTAAATTTGTTGTTTTTGCTTAATCCCTTCTCAATCTCAATTTGTTGTTTTTTAAGGGATTCAATTTGTTGTTTTTGATAAAGGGATTAAATTTGTTGTTTTTGCTTAGAGGGATTCAGTTTGTTGTTTTTGATAAAGGGATTACTTTTTTTAAGGGATTAAATTTCTTGTTTTTGATAAAGGAATTAAATTTGTTGTTTGTGTAAAGGGGTGAGATGTGTCGAGGGAATATACAGTACGTCGCGCTAAGAGAGATTCCTATGTGAGGATATGCAGTAAGTCTGATTCCCGAAGGATGTGGAGTTCAAGTACTCTGGGGATAGGGCTTATCATCATCATCATTATCATTTTTATTATCATAGCATTATCCTCATTATTGTTATTGTATTGTCATTATTATCAATTTTAGGTTCTACTGGTTTTCAGAAAGGTAAATCATCCTGTAAATAAATTCTTCAAATCAAAAAAAAAACAGAGAATCTCACTTTCTGTCTTCCCTTTAACTATGCCTGTCTGTCTGTCTCTCTCTTTCTCTCTTTCCATCCCGCCCCTTTTCTAACCCACCCACCCTCCTTTCCTCCCTCCCCTTCCCAACCTCCCTCTCCCACCCACCCACCCACTCTCCCTCCCCCCTCTCCTTTCCTCCATTTCCCTCCTCCTCTCTCCCACCCTCCCTCTCCTACTCACCCACCACCCTCCCCTTCCCATCCTCCCTCTCCCACCCTCCCTCTCCTACTCACCCACTACCCTCCCTCTCCCCTCCCCCTCTCCTTTCCTCCCTTTCCCTCCTCCTCTCTATCACCCACCTTACCCCAACCACGACCCTCCCTCTCCCCTTCCCTTCTCCTTTCCTTCCTTTCCCTCCTCCTCTCTCCCACCCTCCCTCTCCCTCTCTCCTTTCCTCTCTTTCTCAGCACTCTTCTCTCCCACCAACCCATTCCCCCCACCCTTCCCACCCTCTCTCTATCCCCCTCTCCTTTCCTCCCATTCCCACTTTCCCTCTCCCTCCCCCCTTTCCTTTCCTCCCCCTTCCAACCCCCCACCCTCCCTTCCACCATCTCTCCCTTCCCCCTCTCCTCCCTTTCCCTTCTTCTCTTTCCCCCTCTCCTCCCCTTCCCACCCCCTCCCCCCCTCCCCCTTCCCTCCCTTAACCACCCTCCCAACCACCCTATCCCCCCCCACCCTTCCCACCCCACCCCCTCCCCCTTCCCACCCTCTCTCTCCCTCCCCCATCCCCCTCTCCTTTCCTCCCACCCTCACCCACCCACCCCATCCCCACCCCCCACCCTCTCCTCATCCCCCCACCCTATCCCACCCCTTTCCCCCCCACCCCACCCCAAGCCTCTCCAC